>NC_060122.1:697089498-697392528 GCF_021461395.2 Schistocerca americana
TGAACACGGGTGTAAAACCGTATAATGGCGGTGATGTGCTCTCCACTCTGCTTAATCAGTTTAGCTAGGTAGGGTAGAGGGCTCATGAAACGTTATAGGAGGTATGGGAAATTCCTAGGGACACGAGCAAAACAATCGCTCCACTTGGCTGCATAAAATGGGGTGAACGTAGGCAAATTTTGTTAGCTCATCGGCTAGGATCATGGAAACAGTAAGGACCACTGTATATTGACGTTACATTGTCGTAGGAGTACGGTGAAATGGAACGTAAGATAATAAAACCGCTAGTAGGTGAATAGGTGGCAAGGATATTTGCTTCCATGCTATATTCAAGAACATGATTTGACGGTCGACCGTTCTGCCTGCACTTACGTTTGTCTAAATACGTACATACAAACTACAAAAATACTAGAAAATTTTACTTGTGGGTGTACAGTATACTTCGGATATTTGATTCAATTTGGAAGAGATTTAGAAGCATGCAGCGTGCGGAAATTAATACACAGAGCTGCTATCTTCGACAGTATCGAAGGTTGAGCTGGTATCTCTGGCAATAACACAGGTAATAACCCAAATGGGTACAGAATCGAACTGAATTTGGATATTGCACGTCATTCAGTAGTGCTTTAACTCAGTGCCATAGTTTATCAGTCATAGTGACAGTGGTTGTTAGTGTGCAAGTTTCTCGCTCTCGGCAATACATGGCAAGATGTTTCACTATGTAAGATTTCTGGTGGACGGCCGAGGTAGATCGGGAAAGTAGGGGTAGCATGCAGTCTTGCGTTGACTTTACTGTAACACCGAGACTTCAGAGATAGGGAATGGGGCCTCAATTGCTGCTTTATTTTTGTCTAACGGTAAAAAAAGAAAAGAAAAGAAAAAGATCATGTTGAGCACTGAACTTGGGTTTTAGATTCCTTACTTACTCTCTCTTTAGAGAAGAATCCAGTGGGAAACCCTTTTCAATCCTTTAATGAATGGTTTGGAAGTGATGTCCGACGCTCAATTTCTTCCACACTGATACACTTGAGTTGCACAGGAAATCTCACATTTTACCTTCACTTGGGTAAAGAAGAAATCGATTTCCCATTCCGACTGAAAACAATAAGTTTGCCTTTTGCTAGAACACACTACCGTTAGAGCAAACCTACCCCAGTATCAACGGATAGATCTTACTGTCTACGTTAACAATCGTCTGATACCCGTGTACATAAGAAAAACATACGTCTCTGTATGTCCATCTTTTTAGAGATGGTTGCGGGACTCGGCTGTTCAATACAGGATGTCAAATTAAACACCTGTCAGCCGTCTAGTTTCCAAACTTGTTTTATTTGGCTACGAGTTTCAATATTTTACTACGCCATTTTCAACCACTGACCGACGTGTAGGAAGATTCTACCTCGGTTCTGATCAAAACAGGCACAAGCAATACTGGTATTAGTAGATTTTTGCTGTAGCGATCACTTCAACCATCATCTGCCGAAAATGTTGGAAATCTGTGATAAGGTCTTACGGGACCAAACTGCTGGGGTCATCGGTCCCTAAGTTTACACACTATTTAATCTAGCTTAAACTAACTTACGCTAAGGACGACACACACACCCATTCCCGAGGGGGACTCGAACCTACGACGTGGGTAGCTGCGCGGACCGTGACAAGACGCCCCAGACCGCGCGGATACCCCGCGCGGGGCCTCGTCTGTAGGATTCGTTATGAATAGGAAAATAGGGCACTGAGTGAGTTACTGTGAACAGTTCAGTGATATCGTTGTTCTCATCAGTCGACAAGAAACCACCGACAACGACAGATCAGGTATATATGCCAACGTTGCAAGCCGAAGATGAAGGGACGGAGAAAGCTTATGAGGACATCGAACAGCTAATTCAGTACGTAAAGGAAAAGGAAAATGTAATACTCATGGAATGGCTCAGAGCACTATGGGACCCAAGATCTGAGGTCATCAGTCCCCTAGAACTTAGAACTACTTAAACCTAACCAACCTAAGGACATCACACACATCCATGTGCGAGGCAGGATTCGAACCTGCGACCGTAGCGGTCGCGCGTTTCCAGACTGAAGCGCCTAGACCCGCTCGGCCACACTCTGACTAATAGTCGTGGAGGATTGCAATGTGGCTGTAGGGGAACAAGTAGAAGAAAAAGTTATCGGAGAATATGGGCTTGGTCGTAGGAATCAGAGACTGAAAGACTAAAAGTTCTGTAATAAATTTCAGCTAGTAATAGCGAACACTCTGTTCAAGAATTACAAGAGTATATCTAGAAAAGGCCAGGTAGTTACGTGAAGATTTCAGTTAGATTACGTCATGGACAGATAGAGATCCCGAAATCAGATACTGGTTGTACGGCGTACCTAGGAGCACATACAGATTGAGACCACATTTTAATAGCGGTGAACAGAAGGCTGAAGGCTAAGAGACTAGTCTCGAAGACTCAATCCGGAAAGAAGTGTGATACGGAAGTACTAGTGAATTAAGAGATACGCTTGAAGCTCTCGCCAGGTACTACGAAAAGGAACAGCTCAGCCGGCAGTTCAGTTGAACAGGAATAGGCACCTATAAAAAGAGCAAGCAAAGAAGCTGGAAAGAAACATATACGTAGAAATAAGTTAACTACGAAGAAACTTTGGATAACAGAAGAAATACTTCCGTTTATCGGTGACAGGAGGCAATACAGAGATGTTCAAGGAAATTCAGGAATACAGAAATACAAGTCACGTAGGAATGAAATAAATAGGAAGTGTCGGCAAGCTAAGGCGATTAGGCTGCATAAAAATGTGAAGAAATTGAAAAAGAAACAACTGTCAGAACGACTGACTCAGCATATCGAAAAGTAAAAACAAACTTCAGTGAAATTAAAAGCAACGGTGGTAACATTAAGAGTATAACAAGAATTCCACTGTAAAATACAGATGAGGGAGCAGACGGATGGAAAGTATACATTGCAGGTCTCTATGGCGGGGAACACCTGTCTGATGGCGTGATAGAAGAGGCAACTTAAGTCGATGCAGATGAGATAGGGGATCCATTATTAGAATCAGAATTTAAATCTGCCTTGGAAGACAAGATCGAATAAGGGAGAAGGTATACATAACATTTCCTCAGAATTTCTAAAGCTATTGGGTGAAGTGGCGACAAAACGTCTCTTCACGTTGGTACGCAGAATGTACGAGTCTGGCGGTACGCCACCTGACTAGCGGAAAAATGTCATCCACACAATTCCGAAGATAGCAACAGCGAGAGTTGCGAGAATTTTCACTGAATCAGTTTATTAGCTCACGTGTCCAAGATGCTGACTAGAATAGTACACCGAATAAAGGAATAAAAAACTGAAGATGTGTTAGATGACGATCGGTTTGGCTTTGTGATAGGTAAAGGCACCGGAGAAGCAGTTCTGAAATTGCAGTTGATAGTGGAAGGAAGCCTAAAGAAAAATCAAGAGTTTGTCGACCTGGTAAAGTGTGCGACAGGGTCAAAGTGTGAAAGATGTTTGAAGTTCTGAGAAAAATGTGGGTAAGCTATAGGGAAAGACGGGTAGCGCACAGTATACACAAGAACCAACAGGGAACAGTAAGACTGGAACACCAAGAACGCGGTGCTCGAATTGAAACGGGTGTAGGACGCGGATGTAGCCTTCCGCCCCTAATGTTCGGTCTTTACATCCAGGAAGTGGTGATCACATAGTAGATGAATTTAAGTAATTTTGCTACCTAGGCAGCAAAATAACCCACTGCTGACGGAGCAAGAAGGACATAAGGAGGTGACTAGCACTGGCAGAAAGAGCATTTCTGGCCAAGAGGATTCTACTAGTACCGAACAGAGGCCTTAAACTGAGGAAGAAATTTCTGAGAATATGTGTATTGAGTACGGCAGTGTGTGGCAGCTAAACATGGACTGTAGGAAAACCGGAACGGAATAGAATCGAAGCAGAGTGCTACAGAAGAATGTTGAAACTAGGTGGACTGGTGAGGTAAGGTATGAGTAGGTTCCCCGCAGATTTGGTGACGGAAAGAGTATGTGAAAAACATTGACAAGAAAAAGGAACAGGTTGGTAAAACATCTGTTAAGACATCAGGGAATAACTCCCATGGTACTCGAGATGGCTCTAGACTCTAGAGGATAAAAAACTGTAGAGGAAGACATAGAGTGCAATACAGCCATCAAATAATGAAGGATGTGGGTTGCAACTCTACTCTGAGATGAAGAGGTTGGCGCTGGAGAGGAATTCTTCGCAAGCCGCATCAAAATAGCCAGAAGACTGATGACAAAAAAAAAGTGCGATACATTGACTGCCTCTTGCCTACAAAGAGGGTCTACAGGCCACCTTCCCGCGGTTTTTGACGATGGTATCACAATCTTTACGACTGAAAATGAACTTTTATAAACTGATGTATTTATTTATTTAAATACGATTTTTTCATACTTCTGTCGTTAAATATCTGTATTTGGTTGGATTTAGAAGTTTAATGAGTGGTGCTATATTAAAAAAATGGTTACTTTATATTTAAATTTATTCAAGCTCAAACTCTTATTTTTCGTTAGTTTTCACCCGGATTATTTTCCTTCTGTAACTGCTGCGGTGATGTGGACAGAAAGAAATTAGGATATAAAATTTTTTAGTCCTTTGGGGACTTTATCACTTGCTTCTAAGCATATATTGCTACTTGTTGGAAGTATTTTTGTGAAAAGTATTTGTCATAATTGGTTAGTTTTTCCAGAACTTGTTTAATTATTACAGTTTCACTAAATTAATCATACTTCCACATACTGTATATCTTATGCAATTCATCTTGAGTATCACTTTTTATGCGGTTATGTTGTTTCTCCCAATCCTACGCCACATAGCCTTTCGACCTCTTGATCCGAACACAAAATTCAGTACTAAGAAATCTAACTATTTGCAAAGGCAGACGAAAACCTGACTAAAAGATACTTATTATCTCTAAATAAAAGGCAAATAAAGCAACGACAATAATAGTGGCGACAGGCGATATTAGAGTGCAGTCAATAATAGCTGAATGCACCGGGAATCAGGCGAGCCAGTTATCGCTCCAAACTGTCGAGACAGGTGCAAACTCGGTTACAGGCTGTTAAAAGTATTGACTGACGTTCCAACCTATTATGTGTGTAGCACTTCTTCACACCTGCTACTGTGGTATTTAAAGAGAACTGCTGTGTACATGGATATTTGTACTTACGTAGATGGTGACATAATTTTCTGCACAATATATCTACTTTCCACACAAGTAAATCGGCGAATAAATGTTCTGGGGTAATTACAAGTGATTTTAAATTTATGGAGATCATCAAAACGAAAAGCAATGTTTCTTTCATCTTCACACACTCCTAGGAAAACATTTTTGCGCCACGTTTTAGCCTCAACGATACCTCAGCTTAAATAGTTACGCATTCATCTTGCTGTGGAACAGCTTAATCCACAACAGTATACTAATCAGTTGTAAACGAAGAAAAGAAGAATTAGATTATTCGGCACTTATTAAATGAACTTGTATAATGATATTTTGAAATTCTTGTACCCCTGAGGTATCATCACATACCCGCAGGAGTGTGGTTATCCTCTGAGGGAGTGTGTATCCCAGCTGTAGTTTGACCAGTAAAAGTACTACAGACTAGTTTCACGCAGAAAAATGGACGGATAGCCTAGTCAACTAAAACTCTAAGGAGTGGTTCTAGCTGCAAGAACGAGTACACGTTTCAACTGACAATAATATTATAAACTGGTTTCATTTGAAACGAAAGAATGAATAATTAACTCAAAATGCAAAACTAGAACGGGCAATATCGAATGTTTTCATTCGGTTTCTCCCACAGGCTGGTTACACCTCGAATGAGATGAATAATAATCCAACTGATACGTAGAACGACAACTGAATGAATCGATTGTTTTCAGCCGGCCGGAGTGACCTTGCGGTTCTAGGCGCTACAGTCTGGAGCCGAGCGACCACTACGGCCGCAGGTTAGAATCCTGCCTCGGGCATGGATGTGTGTGATGTCCTTATGTTAGTTAGGTTTAATTAGTTCTAAGTTCTAGGCGACTGATGACCTCAGAAGTTAAGTCGCATAGTGCTCAGAGCCATTTGAACCATTTTTTTGATTGTTTTCATTCGGTTTTTCTCGTAGAGTGGTTTCACTCAGAAGAGTGAATGAAACATTCAATGGATACGTTATAATGCTACCGAATGAGCCGATTGCTTTATTCGGTTGTTTCCAGGACTGCCTAACTTCGCAGTCCAACGTAACACTGTATCTGGTTATTGTTACCCATCGAGATAGCAGCGCACCAAGAGGCCAGCAAGTGACACTTCTAAGTTAACGGATGAGTATCGTTTATATTATTTTGTAACATGGTTTTTACAATAGAAAGCGTATGTAGTGCCATAAAAATAGGCAATAACTAAAAAATGACACCATATTTGTCATTCTTTAATTTTGTTAAGGATTCTGGGAAGTGTGACAATTTTACAGGAAAGTATACTTACGGTCACTCACTGAATAATTATTGATTAATAACTAAAAATGGCCAATAAAGACCAGAAGACCTGACTTTTTGCAGGAAGACGTCATATATCTCTCCAGAAACGCGATGTTTTGTTCTCTACAGTTCCAGGCAAATCAGTGAACGTGGAACGCGTGGCGTGGTGGGTAATACCTGCATTATTTAACGTACAAAATAAGCCCCCACTCCTTTAGCCGAAGGGATAACAGCACAGACGTCAAAGTAACTCTGTCCATTACCACAAAATTTCGCCACACATCCGTAACGGATGCGTCTGTCGTACATCCCACATTGAATTCTGCGGTTATTTCAAGCAGTGTTGCTTGTCTGTTAGCACTGACAACTCTACGTAAGCAACGCTGCTCTCAGTCATAAAGTTAAGACCGTCTGTCACTATGTTGTCCGTGGTGTGATGGGAGGTAATGTCAGAAATGCGGTACTCTCTGCACAGTCTTGACTCTCACAATCGCAGAAGAATTCCCTAACGATTCCGGGAATAGACTATCCCATATGTCTGGCTCCAGCTACCATTCCGCGTCAAAAATCTGCTAAATCTCGGTGTGTGGCCACAATCACATCGGAAACCTTTTCATATGGATCACCTGAGCAAAAACGACAGCTTCGCCAATGCTCTGTCCTTTTATACCTTGTGTACGCGACACTACCGTCATCTGTTTATGTATATATAGCTATCCCATGACTTCTGTCATTTCAGTGTATGTATTTATATTCTCTTGCTCTTAGCGAAGTAACCTGCAATAAGGCACATATTCTAAAGTATTTCTTCCTCAACAAGTTGTGCCTTACGCCACTGAATCAGTGAAATGCTTCTCTTTTTACATTTATTTCACAGTAATTTTTGTCCCTTGCTGATTTAATAATGCATGGACCGATAAAAATAACAACCTTCGTTAACTAAGCAGAAAAATAAATAGAATGTAGATTATACTTACGACACATATCACTGTCTGCTTTCTCGTCGCTCTGAGCGCTAGTGTCACTCTTATCTGTCAAACGGTAACAACTTTCACGCCAGAGAGTGTCTTGACTGTACGTATGAGACTTGCTAACATGCTGGCGAAAGGACGGGGCGTGACAGACCGTCGTCCCAATGATTATTGTGCATCCGTTGGTGAGCACTTCGAACTTCTGTAGCGATGAATGAGAACTTCGATCCTAAACACAGATGTATAACGTTTTTAAAGGGCATCTTATCCGCCGTTGAGTGCTGAAATTATTTATTTCACACTTGAAATTTCAGCCTTTGGTCCATTTTCAAGTGGTACTGCAAAATATTTTGCTTCAGCAGATGTCAGACTTTAAAACCTCTGGCATGTGTACATGTCATCGTCAAAAATAGGCCTTTTCACTGTAGAAATACAGTAACATCATTTGGCTATGACACGTATACACGTCGGAGAATTTTTAAATAAGGCACGTGCTGAAGCAAAATCTTCCGCAGTACCACTTGAAAATGGTGCAAAAGTCGAAACTCCAACTGTGAAACAAATATTTCCTACACGTAACGGCGTATATTACATCCTTTAAAAATGGCTGTGAACTCCGACCATGAGAAGTTAATCGGAAAGTGTATTTAGCGCCAAAAAGTTTTATTTGCAAGCATAAAAAAGACGTTCCTTGTACACTGAGATGGTTCTCTTCAAATAATAAATGATTTAGTTCTGCTAAAGTTTACGTCATGTTTCTAGCGTCGTTTAGTAGAAATATAGTGTTGTGAAGCCTGACGACTATTTTTGAAACACACTTTATAATCTATGTTGTTGTTGTTGTTGTCGTCTTCAGTCCTGAGACTGGTTTGATGCAGCTCTCCATGCTACTCTATCCTGTGCAAGCTTCATCTCCCAGTACTTACTTCAACCTGCATCCTTCTGAATCTGCTTAGTGTATTCATCTCTTGGTCGTTCTCTACGATTTTTACCCTCCACGCTGCCCTCCAATGCTAAATTTGTGATCCCTTGATGCCTCAGAACATGTCCGACCAACCGGTCCCTTCTTCTCGTCAAGTTGTGCCACAAACTCCTCTTCTCCCCAATTCTACTCAATACCTCCTCATTAGTTATGTGATCTACCCATCTAATCTTCAGCATTCTTCTGTAGCACCACATTTCGAAAGCTTCTATTCTCTTCTTGTCTAAACTATTTATCGTTCATGTTTCACTTCCATACATGGCTATTATAATCTATATCGCATCTATAACACAACAAGTGTGTTCCGCTGTAAGTAGTGTTGCAAATTTAAGAGCAGATAGTCTACATACATTGTGCGTGGCAAACAGCAAACATGTTTTAAAATTGGCGATTTACGTATGTATACAATGTAACCCATCATTTTTCTGGATTTTTTTTGAATATTGATATGATTTGCCTTCTGCACCATTAACCAGCTTTCAAATAAGTGTAGGCCCCTCATCAGATGGAACTGAACGCTGTGTTATTGAAACCAGCGAAAACGTTTCTGCATTAGACGTTGCTGACAAATGGCTACAGATGGATTTCCTTGAACAGTTACAGATTTGCAGTCATAAGCTAAAATCACCCCAAAAAATCATTAACGAACTAACACAGAACTTTGCCTTCCGGAATTTCCGACATCCTACCAAAAAAACAGCTTTAGAAAAGACAATAAGCTACATTTGTCCTTCTCTTCACGTAAAAATAGTATAGCACTCCGCTGGTTTAGTCACAACTGTTTGGCACTTAATTACTTATATTACTATCGTTTCACGAGGAAGAGCTTTGCCACATACGGTAGTAACTCATTCACTGTTTAATTATGTAGTAAATTGAGCTTTGTCACATACGGTAGTAACTCGTTCACTGTTTAATTATGTAGTAAATTTTTCACTGTATTATTTTAACTTTTCTAAAGATTTTTGATCAATACTAACTTACATGCGTTTTAACAGCATCAACGTAAGACATCTCCATCTTGCATTGTTGATGTACATCAACTATTTTATGATTGTTAACATTTTTTCTACACTGAAACGCACCGCAAGTCAAAGACTGCTGCGTCACAAAGTGCCGTATCTAGCATATGCATATGCACATTCTTTGCACATACGGTCTGTGTTTACTTACTCTGAATTTGTGAGAAACCAACTGCAGCTCAATACTGTGGAAGTGTGTGTATAACATGCAAAATGTAGGTTACCAGAACGAATTCGTCATAGATACGATGAGGCAGTACAAACGTAACAGTCTTCTGTTTCATAAGTGTTTAGATTCTGGTAATTACATTCCGTTAATTCCCCCAACACCACTTCCAGCTGCACATGGACCGGATAACGGTTCTGTAACTGTATGTCTGATATTGAGCTAACAGAAACGTGAAAACTAGAACAGAGTACAATGATACCAAAAATAAATCGTTTCGAAATTCCGAATAAGGGTCTGGTTGCATATTGGATCTGCATGTTCATAAAGCACCAATTTAAATTCAAATCTCTAAAGCTTTTGAACCGAGCATTTACAAGGGCAATGAGACAAGGCACAATCTCTTCGTGTGAAAGAAATATTCGACACAGACACTGCTAAAGCGCCTGTGAAACGTGTTTCCGCTCTTGCGCGCGAATGCCTTAGCGGGAACGGTCAAATCGGTCAGACCTTGACGTCAAGCAGTGCCAGGTAATCTTTGCGAAAAGCGCGGCTCATTCGCGTCACAGGTTGTTTCTCAGCCTCAGATAACTGAGACTGCTATTGTTGCTTGTCTGTAAGATGTGGCATTGGACGTGTAAAAAAGACGAGACACGTATCATTGAACTGGATACCTCATTTTTTCCGCCTGAAGTTTATTTTATTGCTATGTCTTTTATTTTCTAGTTAAATCCATGGAAGGTACACCATAAGAAGAGTTTCAGTTGATCTGTGTTTCCCTATAACACTATTTGCGAGCGTGGGATTACTCTTGATGAGGTTCAAGAATAATTCGAGCCTTGTCGAATTCACCTGACTGTTCCTTCTCTAAAAAATGGTTCAAATGGCTCTGAGCACTATGGGACTCAACTGCTGAGGTCATTAGTCCCCTAGAACTTAGAACTAGGTAAACCTAACTAACCTAAGGACATCACAAACATCCATGCCCGAGGCAGGATTCGAACCTGCGACCGTAGCGGTCTTGCGGTTCCAGACTGCAGCGCCTTTAACCGCACGGCCACTTCGGCCGGCCTCAGTTCCTTCTCTTATTCGTCACTATTCACTCAGGCCAATCACGGCTCAAAAAGAACGCCACACATTACGCCATTAGTTTACCTTAGTGATTCCTGGGTTTCAAGCTCTTTTCCAGCTATTTCAGAAAATAGGCCTTGATTGACACTTTTTAAGGAACAACAGACACTTGCTAAGGAAAAACTGACACTTGCTAAGGAACAATTGCCAATTTCTGTGGAATAACTGACCAATGATGGTAAAAGGGACTATAGAAGGCGGGATATATTAACTGCTACGGAGCCTACAACTGTATGCGTTCGACAGTTAATGAAGTACGGTGTTTCACGAAGGTTGCTGTGGAACTGGTTAGTGCGACATTCCGTGTAGATCGGTTACATGTCTGCATGACGTCATTTGAATGCCTTCGATCGTGGACGAGCAGTTGGACGCCTCGAAAACGGTCCAAGTGGCCACAGTAACGGGTGTGTTCAAAAGTGTCATCTCGCGATTACAAAAGTTCGCCGAATGTTTATATGAAATGCGACAGCATGCTGGTGATCGTAGACGGACCACCACGCCACAAGAGGATCAATATATAGCCCTAGTGGCGAAGTGAAAGTCATTTCATTCCTTGGTAGATCTCTGCAGAACTTGCAACCGCTACCAGGATACGGTATGTGTCTCTGTCAGAACGACTCCACGGCGATTAAATGAGGCTGGTTTGTGTGTTCGGAAGCCTATTAAAGGCATCCCACGTCAACCACGCCATCGTCGAGAGGGAGTTAATTGATGATGGGAGCGTGTTGGTTGGGGTCAGCAACCCTCACCCAGAGTGATGTTCTCCGACTAATACCGCCCTACTGTGGTGATTCATACCACAATTTCGTGTGGATAGAATGGGGGGGGGGGGGGGGGGAGGGAGGGGGGGAAAGCGCTACACGCCACAGAGGTTCATGAACGTCATTGATATGGCCCAGGAGCTATGATATGCGTAGACTTTATGCACAATGGGAAATCACAGCTGCATACTTTCGCTCGAGGTACCGTTAAGCATAGCTGTACTGCAGGGAGATTGTTGTGGATCATGTCTGTCCGTTTACGGGTGCGGTATATGGCGATATACTGTTTATGAGCGACAAATCCACCCACACAGGACCACTGAGTTATCGGACAAACTGGAAAGTGAAATATTTAAAGTACGGAACGCCCTGCCCCATGTACCTGGACCCAGGTCCTATAAGGGATTCCTGTGTTCAACGAACACCCCATCCCCCACCACCCGAAATTGAGTAAGAATTGAACACCGCCTTCAGGTAGGAGTGATACAATTTTTCATCTACATCTACATCTAAGTGATTAATCTGCTATTCACAATAAAAGGCCTGGATCTCTGCGGTGCCACTCACCGTTCTTTTATTTTATCGTGATGAGGGCCAAGAGAATGTTTTCGCCATTGGAGGAGAAAACTGGTGATTCAAACTTCATGAGAAGATCCCGTTACAACGGAAAAGTCTTTGTTTTAATGATTGCCTCTCCAATTCACGTATCATGTCTGTGACACAATCTCCTCTATTTCGCGACAATACAAAACGAGCTGAACTTTTTTGATGTTGTTCGTCAGTTCCACCTGATAAGGATCCCACACCGCGCAGCAATATTCCAGAATAGGGCGGACAAGCGTTGTGTAAGCAGTCTCTTTAGTAGACCTGTTGCTCGTACTAAGTGTTCTGCCAATGAATCGCAGTCTTTGGTTTGCTCTACCCACGACATTATCTATGTGATCGTTCCAATTTACGTTATTTGTAACGGTAATCCCTAAGTGTTTAGTTGAATTTACAGCCTTCAGATTTTGTGTGACTTACTCCGTGAACGAAATTTTGCGGATTTCTTTTAGCATTCATGTGAATAATGTCACAGATTTCTTACCGCGGGTCAATTGCCACTTTCCGCACCACACAGGTATCTTATCTAAATCATTTGCAACTCGTTTTGGTCATCTGATGACTTTACAAGACGGTAAATGACGGCATCGTCAGCAAATAATCTAAGAGAGCTACTCAGATTGTCTCGTATGTTGTTAATATAGATAAAGAACAATAGAGGGCCTGTAACACTCCTTTGTGGAACGCCGGATATTACTTATGTTTTACTCGACGACTTTCTATCTGTTACTACGAACTGTGACCTCCCTGACAGGAAATGACGAATCCAGTCGCACAACTGAGGCGATATTCCATAGGCAAGCATTTTGGTTTAGAAGACTCTTCTGAGGAACGATGTCGAAAGCCTTCTCAAAATCTAAAAATATGGAAACAGTTTGACATCCTGTGTCGACAGAACTCATTACTTCATGAGTACAAAGAGCTAGCTGTGTTTCACAAGAACGATATTTTCTGAACCCGTGCTATGTGCCAATAAATCGCTTTCTTCGAGGCAATTCACAATGTACGAACACTGTATATCTTCCGAAAGGCTACTGCAAATCGACGTTAGTGATATGGGGCAGTAATTTAGAGGATTAGTCCTACTTCACTTTCTAGGTATTGGTGTGACTTGAGCAATTTTCCAGTCTTTAGGCACGATCTTTCTCTGAACGAGAGGTTGTATGTAATTGCTAAATGCAGAGCTATTTTATCAGCATACTCTGAAAGGAACCTGACTGGTATACAATCTGGACCGGAGACGTTGGATTTATTAAGTGATTTAAGCTGCTTTGCTACACCGAGGATATCTACTTTTGCGTTTCTCACTTTTCCCAAGGACTCAGCAACAGTTTGGTGCGCAACACGAAGAACAGGTGCAAAATCAGCATTAGTGATCGAGGGGAATATATTCCTTACTGGGAGCCCGATATCGACCTTAATGTTGGGAGTCTGACCTGTGTCTAACATGAACATTATACTTCATTCCCATGTGGTGAAATCTGTAGCATTTTTCGTTACAAATATACTATTCCACCTACACTACTACGTTCGTAGAGTGTTTCATGTCGTCCATCATTGCCTGTGATTATTCGTATGCAATAATTTCTTATTTCTTAGCAATTGCAAAGCAGTGTAACAAAGAGGATGCTCATTATAACAGGAAATAAATTATGTGTTCGTCTTCAATCATATGTACACGTCCTGAAAAAAAAGAAACGAACATAATCACGAAGAAGAAATGGTCGGATGACAATGTAACATTGCACAAGTACACACCATGAGTCAGTAAGTAAATGACTTGAGCTTCAGTCATCTGAGTAACAGGTGGAGCGGACAACAGAGTGCATTAATATTGTTCGTGTTCAGTGTTGTTACCAGGCCTGGTAGGGTATATAAGGGACGTGAACAGAGTCAGGTGTTGAGTGATAACTGTGAAGAGCACTGAAATGCCGCATACTCGTTTGACACAACGTTATCGGCACCTGACAAAGATTGGAAGGGGCTTCAATGTGGGTCTCCTGATCGCCGGCTACTCGAGTCGTGCAATATCCAGATTTGTGGGGATTTGTCAGGAGTTTCTTTCTAAATTCACTGTGTCTACTCAGCGGGGCAACAGACGGATACCACTGGCACTTGTATGCAGTGCAAATCAAAGTGCCATATGAATTAGATTACATAGATGCAGCAGTCAGAAAACGCATACCAAATTGTAAAGTAACTGACGATCGTCGAAGCAACGCTAAAACTTCTAAAGATACCTCGCACAGCTGAAGGTGAAAAAATTAGATAGTGGTTATTTACCGGCTAGATGATGATCAATCAGTTCATTATCTCTTATGACATCAGTTACGCTTATCGTTAAAACTTTCTCAAATACAGGGATTAAAACAGATGTAAATCGATGATATGCCAGAAATGTTATCTTCAACTAACTCCCAAGAAAATTTTACAAGAGGGAATAACCGAAAGTATTACACAATGTTTGCAGAGCAGTTTAAAACACCGAGATGATCTCTAGGGAAACAAGAGGACGAAAAATAAAAAAAAAGGAAACAAAAGCAGCAGGCATTGTGCCTCAACGAAATCGGTTGGTTTACAGATTTAACCAGAGGGAACTAGACATGCGCCATATGATCCTAAGAAATCACACAGGCGTATAAGAAACAAGTGATACATAGCAGTCTTACACAAAAAAAACCTCAGTCATATACATTTCCGGCCAGTAGAATACAGTCAATGAAGTATAATAAGTTATCAATGAGGAGCAAATAGGTCTCTTTACCAGTCTCTGTAATCTAATGAGTCGACCCAAACAACAAAAGTAATCGCTTTTAAGGTTTAAGATCCGGCCATAAGCAATATTGCAATAAATTACCGGAAACTGTGGAGAGTGAATTAATTCCACTGCTTCCTTCAAAACTGAAACAGACACAAGAAAAAATTTTGAGATACAGCTATGTTAATGAGACCGTATGAAGAAGGAGAGGAAAGAAATTCCACTAAATTTCTAGAAAACAGTTTCTATACCATCTACGAGTACAATTTATTGCTGTGCGACTTGGCCAACAACAGCTGGAAATGAACGAAGAATGTAAATATGGAATGAAGTTTTTAAGGAGAGTGAGTGGATTAGACTACTTGATATGATAAGGAATACAACAGTTAGACAGATCAGGCATAAATGAGTAAATCATGGAGCTCAGAGATGAATGCCTTCAGGCTGACTGAAAATATGAAGCCCAAAGTAATAACGAATTAGCTTCCAATAGAGAAATGATCGATGGGCAGACCAGTAAAGAGATGGAGAGATCAAATAGAAGACACCCACAGCCAACAGATGCAGCAAACAAAAGGGCGTAACAGGGAAGTCCTTAACACTGGAAGAAAGAAGGAGATGAAATAGCAAATCATGACTTTCCCTATGCTTCGATAAAAAGAAAGTCATTCTCGAGAAGAGTTGAAAAACTAACGTTAAAATTTTACAAAGGGACGATCAAGAAAATTATTTAAAAACTGAGGAGAGGAGACGTCGTTACAGAAATTAAAAAAAACCAAAAGGAGAACCTTGAATAAGTTGATCAGGCTAGAAATTGGTGGTGAATCTGCGGAAATGAATCGTGGTGGCAGTTTAATGTGAAGGGTCACTTACATGGTGTCAAATATAGTCAAATGAACTTTAGACATGTTATGACTTCCGCGTTATCTCCAAATGCACAAGAAAAAAAAGTCAGCTAAATGCGGTGGGAACTTCTTACAGTGTCTTACTGAGGTGGCCTAAAATTTACTCACGTGTTTCAGCAGTGATTATTAATGGAAACTGTATCTCTTTCACTAATTTTTCTCGTGCATAAATATGTCCTGCCTCTCTTTAATAAATAAACTTTTCCGCTCTTGGTTGTATTTTCCGGACCATCTACACCTGTGGATGGGGTTTTCACCACTTCCATAGGGAGCAACGTGACGCGCTCTGCTGGAGTTGTTTGTCACGCTTTGGCATTGTGTTTAGAGGTAATTACCGGCCTGATAAGTTTAGAGCGTCATTACGGCTCATATCGGAAAAGTAATTTTCAACCGAGGCGCGGATTTCGCAACTCGTTTCACCATGCAGGAAGTAAACTCAGCGTCAATTCTTGCAGAAACAATTTCCGCTTCCTGTGTTAATGGGAGCAATTCCACTCAGTAGATTCAACGGCTTTTTGTTACTATGGGCTTTGGTTGTAAGGAGATAGGAATTAACAACAGTAAGTCAGTACACGTTTAGTTTCCCACATGAAAATTTGGAAATTTGTGGTACGTTCTATGGGACCAAACTGCAGAGGTCATCGGTCCCTAGGCTTACACATTACGTAATCTAACTTAAACTAACTTATGCTAAGGACAACACACACACCCATGCCAAAGGGAGGACTCGAACCTCCGACAGGGGGAGACGCGCAAGGCGTCTAGACCGTACGGCTATCCCCCGCGGCTGTTTCCCTCATAACACGTATTAAAATGACATCATTCTGAGATGATATCCATCGGACGTCACGCTCTCATTGTAACGTTTCACACATTGATAAACAAGTTACGTCGTGTAGTGTCTCCAAAGACTATTTCCTCGTCTCCTCTGTGTCATAAAAGTTTTCCTTTCGTGTCTAACTTCATTCCATTGACAGGAGCCAGAACCAGCGACTTGGTTGGCTGTAAAACCATTGTCATTTATTTCTCATCAAAAGTACCTGTCCTCTCATTCAGTGCTGTGTGACAGGGATCATTGTTGATCTTCCTTTATTTTTGCAGTGCTTCGCACAGTTGTTTTGACGCTTCAAACTAGTAATGCTGGGCAGATGAGGTCACTCACTGAACAAATTAGAGAAAAAAAAGATCCACAATGTTTTAAACTTTTAATCCCCTGTTTTACTTTTTTCCAGCCTAGAAGATGCACGTTTCTCTATCCATGATGCATCTGTTATTGGTTTCTGCGCAGAGCGACAGTTTGCATGTCATATGCTTGTAACGAAAATAGTTTGATGTTACTAAATTGTTGTGCCATGTCCACATGTAAAAAATCTTTGAACACGAAGTGCGGCATTTATGAAAACAAGCATCGTGATTCAACTACAGTTTCCCAATAGGCGACCTTTTGTCAAAAGGGATTGTAGTAGAGGAACCATTGATAGATCTCGTAGGTACTACCTTTTGCTAGCAGAATAGTATTCTCGCAGATTTTACGTTGCGCTTCGTACGCGAAGTGTGCAAAACATTAATTTTTGTAGGAAAAGAGAAAAACGATGTGAGTGTAATAGTATAAAATTATGACGATCCTAATGAGATGAATCCTGTTCACACTGTAATTCCACAGGCATTAGAGGTGCTCAAAATGACCACACAATTCTGATCATTATGAATTGTCCCTTTAGCAACATTTGTCACAATAAACAGTGTATAATTTGAAAAATGTCACGTTACCGTCTTATTAACACGTACAACCTTTTTCGGTCGACTGACAACCATCAGATATATAAAATTATTCATAGCATCATGCTAGGCGAGATATATAAAATTAACGTCAGATGATAAAACCATCATATCGTAATATAAATTACATTTTCAATCTACTTAGTGTACTAGAATGATGATGTAAGGTGTGCTACGATATGATAAAAGTGCTTAACTCTTGCTTTTATTTCCTGATGTTAATGATCTTATATTTCTGAAATTTATTTGCGATTGCAGAATTTTTATCACGTTAGGTGCATTAGAAGATATTACCTACTGGTGACAAAGGAAAATTTACGCCGACCCGTGACTTGTACCCGAGTTCCCGCATTTTTCTATAATGTGTAGATTTCCAGACCGCAGGTCTTCTGTCATGGGCACACCTTGTTTTTGACAGAGAAACTTTAATTCCTCGGATGGGGCGGATGGGGGCTTAATGATAACTGATTTTCCTTTAAAAATCAGAAGATGTTGTCTAATAATCAATAAATAATGTCCGAAAAACTTTACGTAGACTGCTTCGTCAGTTTTTACAATCATAATCGCTTATTTTATCGGTTGACTGAGAATGGTTCTTTTTGTTCTTTTTATCCCAATCTGGGGCGTAAAGAAGGGTTTTGGGTCACAACCCGAAGCCTGGTCACAGTGTCCGCGTCACACCTTGAGGAAAATGGAGAGAAAGGGATGGATGCGGAAAACAAACCAATACAAATATCCCGTAGTCTACAGCCACAGAAGGTATTTCATTTATATTTATTTATTTACATGAAGAATCAAAGGCGAGGACATATGATACGCAGTGCAAAGTCGGAGGAGGAGAACTAAATGTCCTGGCACATCTGGCGCGTGATGGTTACTGAGGGAAAAAACGAAAATCAAGACATTAATGCATATGGTGAAAGTGACGCATCATCGTACGTGACGCTGGGTCGCCAGGCGTATTATCTCGTTTCAGTTCCCGTTCCATCACGTTCGTTCGTTAAAGTACGTCATCAGCCATATCAACTACTCTCGCTGGGAATGTTCTAGCTACTCGGTGCATGGTCAAGGCACTTGGTAGACAATTTAGAAAAAAGCTGACCGTAATATCGGTGGCGAATAGTGGCATTGTGCCACTCATGGAGGTAACACCAGAAAAAAAAACGTGTTTGAGGTCGTCGCCTTCTTCTTCCTAGCTCTACACCTTTCATGCGCCTAGACGTGCTCTAGGACATTATTCAATTCATCCCTGTCCAGCGTCTTGAATCTCCATCCTTTGACACCAATAATACTTAAATCTTATTGTACCTCATCCATGCATCCAAGTCTTGGTCTACCCATGCTTCTTCGTTCCGCTGGTCTGTGCAGCAATGCTACTTTTGTTGGATTCTGATGTTCCATGCTAAAGACATGCTGTTTATTTTAACGAACTTTTTGATTTCAAGCCCTTATATAATCTGTAAAGTTCAAAATAATACCGCCACGCCATGATCTTCGTTAGCCGCCCCGTAGATTTTGCGTAACGGCTTCGTTCAAAACATCCTATGAGGTCTTTACAGAGTTGTGTCGGTGTCCAGATTTCTGAGCCATATGGTAATACTGGACGTATTGAAGCTTCAATGAAACAATAAGTCTACTGTTACCAGTCACTGTTTATTTATCTCCACGACGCGTTTCAAAGGTTTAAACCTCCATCATGAGGTGGATTTACATTTGGTTTATCTGACATTTGTGTGTATGTGGTGTGTGTGTGTGTGTGTGTGTTGTGTTACGATTTTTTGGAGGAGCTTGTGGCACTGTCTAGTGAAAAAACAAAACACTGTTTCAGAACATGGTTTTGGGTTTCTTTTGACAAAATATTAAACATGTATCTAACGGTAAACGTAAAATAAGTTACATAAAGTACCTCCAGTGGTCACAGGTTCTTTTCACAGTCGTAACACGTCACACATACACTGTCATATTTTGTAAAAAAATATAGTGTCGGAAACTATTGGGTGCATGGATCGTATAGCCGAAGAGGAAACATTGTCACAAAGTACAAAGAATATATGTCCTACTAGCAGTATTATAGAATAAATTTGTAAAGGATTTGGAGGTGTTGTTTGAGGTGCTGAATACATTCGTTGGAATAAATACTTCAGGTGGTATATAAATCTAGATTTTGACAAATTAAAATAGCCTAAACTTTGTTGTATAAATGAGTATGAAGTTTAAGCAATTTTAACTCGTCAAAACTGGATTTATATACCACCTGAAGTATTTATTCCAACGATTGTATTCAACACCTCAAACAACACCTTCAAATCCTTTAAAAAATTTATTCTGTAATAATGTTGTTAGGACGTATATTCTTTGTACTTTGTCATTGTTTTCCCTTCTGCTATACGATCCATGCATCCAATAGTTTCCGACACATATTTGTTTACAAAATATGACAGTATACATGTGATGTGCTACGACAGTGAAAGGAACCTGTGATCACTGGAGGTACTCTATTTTACTTATTTTATGTTTGCCGTTACGTACACGTTTAATTTTTTGTCATTAGAAACCCAAAACCATGTTCTGAAATAGTGTTTTGTTTCTACACTAGACAGTGCCACAAGTTCCTCCAAAACTCGTAACACAACACAGACACAAATGTCATATTAACAAATGTAAATCCACCTAATGATGAAGCACCTCGCCTGATCAGAGTTTAGAAACTTAGTAACTATCGTTGGAAGACCTCAAGGATGCACGAACTGTGTTATGGTCTGATGAATTTTTGCAGGACAATATACTTGAAACTTATTCCATCTGAGAGGGGTCGTTGAACGATTTCGTTAAGAATCCATTCTCAAAGACACGTTCTATCGAATTTAGCGATTCTCGACTCTTTGGAGGAGAGGATCTCTAAGACAATGAATCTCGCCATGCTAGAAGAGCGCAATCAATAGTAATTTACGATGGTAGTTTGAAAAGTTCGCGAAATCACCACCAGGTAGTTTCCGTTGTAAGTTATTGTAACCTAAATCTGGGTTCGTACTATTGCTTTTATGAATATGTCCAAATGAAAACATGGGGCAATATGTAGTTTCAATACAAAATTGATAAAATTTTACGCCCATTTTTGTTACTTATGACTATGATTCGTTTCAGGCGATATGAGCTCGATATGTGAGATTCTGTTTGAAAGATGCGATATTGCTTTCAAATATATATGACTTGGAATGACGGGTAGCTGAAAACCTTATTCCCCAATAGTTCCAAAGTGAAACCAAGTCCTTAAAACAACTGATGGTTTACGTTTTGCCAATTTAACCCAATTTTCTCCGCTTAATATGATAATAAAAAAATAATTTTGGGAAAAATCGTATTTTTTTCCAGAGTCTCCTTAAAGAATGATTGCTTACTTTTGCAAATTCCTTCTTGTAATCGTTCGTTAGTATGATAAAAAAGTTTAATTAAGTGGAAAAATTTTAAATTATATATTTTTCACATTGTTGTGAACTAAAGGATTAACGCAGGATCAGAAATGCACCAGAATGTTCGAACAAAGCTCGACCCGTTTTCAGAGCAACCGTCCAAGATTTTTGCGCCAGTTTGTGGCCACAGATGAAACTTCAGTCCACTACTGTACCACAGAAACAAAACAACGGTCGTAGCAGTCGCAACATGTCGATTCACCACAACAAAGGGATCAAAGGCAATACTGTGGGCCGAAAAGGTAATGGTGTCAGTTTTGTGGGATGCAAAAGGGATTCTTCTGAAATATTTTCTTCTCAGTAGTTTAACACGTACGGGACGATAGTACGCCAACTTCCTGGACTACCTGTAGCAAAATACCAGCGAAAAAAGGCAAGATTTGTCAAGGATGCAAGTCATCTTTCATTAAGACAATGCACACCCACACACAAGCGTCGATGCCATGGAGAAAACCCATGAAATAAGATACGAATTTAAGCGTAGTCTTCCGCAATCGTTTTCACCATCAGAAAGCTTATTTAGGATACCTGACCGCACTGCCAATAGGCAAAATTCTGCAACGGTTCGGCAGCTGTTGCAAATGGCCTCGCCTCAGAGTACCATGTAGCACAACACCCTGAGGAAGGCTTCACAGCAGTTGGCGAACCGTTGCAGAATTTCGCATATTGACAATACGGTCACATACATTGAAGAATTTTATTTAGAGTAAGATACGAATTATCGCCACAGCCACCTCATTCGCCTGATTTGGCTTCCTCAGACTTTCATCTCTTCCCCAAATTCAAAATGTCCTGCGGGCGGAGATTCTTTTCAAACGAAGACCTGACAGCCGAAGCTGATGAGTATTTTCCAGGCCTGCAGGAATGTAATTTGTGAGATGCAATAAAGACCTTGCAACATTGTTGGGCAGTTAGCGCAGAGGGAGACTACGTGGAAAAATAAAGTTACACTGAAGTAAGTCATTTCTTCTTGATCTACTGCGAGAACTTTTCGAACTATAGTCGTACGTCGATGGCCACCAAAGTGCCCTGGTCATGAGTGTCTGTCACGGTAGTGTTCACAGAGGTAATAATCCATGACCGAATTTTTGGGTTCTACAGGCAGTATGACTTCCGGTGTCCGTAGAGACCCGTAGCGCTCTGCACGAGGTGGTGACGTCTGGTTTGGTATCATTTCGACAAACATTAAACAGCTAGTATCTCAGTCAGTTTGCTGAACCTAGAATCTGTGTGTGTGTGTGTGTGTGTGTGTGTGTGTGTGTGTGTGTGTGTGTGTGTTGTGTGTGGTGCAAAAGGCTATTGCTCTGGATGTTAGTAGACCGCCGTAATAACGTGACTCACCAGAGTATGGCAAGTCGTCACGCGTGCCGTCCGAAGACTACGTCACACTTACGCAAATAGTGACATTGCGCCACAGCTGCTGCAGACGGAACAGCTGACCCGCTGTGAGGACGTCAGAACAGTGGCGTCAAGGCAGCAGCGGCCGCAGGTAAACAGACACGGCATCTGATGGACAACAGCCGCGGGCACGATTGGAAAAGGTGCACCGGATGTATACCCAAAGCGCTATGCGTGAGGATGTTTCTGAGGTAAGGAATTTCTTAGCTTAGTGGTCATGTGACTGATCTGAGATCGTTTGGAAAAACATTAGAAACCATAAACATCAAAATATTATCACATTTTATTTTCTTATATCCTGTCCAAAATAAAGCTCTCCGAAAAAAGTACAATTAGAAATTAAGTGTATTACAAATAATTCGATCCATCCCTAATTAAAAAAGAATGAAAAATGCAGTGCTCAATATCTAAAACACTGTCATATATAGAGAAAATATTTCTGACTGGATGTGTAATAGGAATGGAGCAGCACAGACTTTTATTTTGGGACCAGTTCTATTCGTTACACATGCGAAAAAGCTCCCACTTAGAAAACAGTGAACGGAGGTTTTTCTTTTTCCCTTTTTTCAGATGAGTTTAAGAGAAGTAGCGTTAAAACGTAGGAAACACTTGTTTGGAGGTAGTAAATTATGAATCATCTCAGACAGCAAGGGTTAACAATGTTTACGACTTGTATAACCATAAATTTCAGAAATAAACATACATCACCATAAAATGGTTTGTATGTTTAACTCACTATGGCATAGATTTCTGAGGTAGTTCATTATTTAGAAAAGGCTGCGCCGGGTAGCCATGCGGTTTAGGGCCGGTTACCACGGTTTGCGCTGCTCCCTCAGTTGGAGGTTCGAGTCCTCCCTCGGGAATGGGCGTGTGTGTTGTCCTTAGCGTAAGTTAAAGTTAGATTAAGTAGTGTGTAGGTCTAGGGACCGATGACCTCAACAGTTTGGTCCCATAGGAACTTACACAAAGACGGCCGGTGTGGACCAGCGGTTCTAGGCGCTTCAGTCTGGAACCGCGCGACCGCTACGGTCGCAGGTTCGAATCCTGCCACGGGCATGGATGTGTGTAATGTCCTTAGGTTAGTTAAGTTTAAGTAGTTCTAAGTTCTAGGGGACTAATGACCTCAGATGTTATGTCCCATAGTGCTCAGAGCTATTTGAACCATTTGAACTTACAGCAATTTCCAAATTTCATTTCGAAAGGAAAATATTTCTTGCTTTTATGCGCCTCTTCAGAGGAACAGGGGCTCTAACTGCACTTCAGCATTTCAGAATTCGCTAGCGAAGTTCGTCCTAATAAGTCGCCATAATTACTGTAAACGGAATGCCCTTATTCATTACCAAATCTATCAGTGGTTCACGATAGTGTTATATATGTTGCCATACAATATTGTGATGATATATTACATTAAAACTCTAAGATGTAACAAATCCGACCTTAAAAGTTAAAAGAAGATATCTCTCCCGAGGAACTTGTCTTTTATACACGATTTTTTAATTGAAAGTAATAGTATGCGTAGAAGAGTAGTACAGTATGTTTTCGTTTATTGTTCTGTGTAAATACCTCTGACTAGAACGTGAGTTACGTCAAACACTGATACGTTCACTTTCATAAAATGTAAATCTCCAATAGCTTAAAATACGCGCTGTAACGGTCGCGAGAGTTAGTTACCTTTGAGATAGGACGTTGTGAGTTCATGTTAGTTAAGAATGCCTTTAAGATGACAAAGATGCCAGTATTACCACCTCACTGAGTTTGAAGGTGGTCGTGTAATAGGCCCACGAGAAGCTGGATGTACCTTCTGCGATACTGCAGAAAGACTTGGCAGGAAAGTAGCCACTGTACGTACTTACGACAGCGTTGGTCACAAGAATGTACGCGCACAAGAATACCGGGCTCCGGACGGCCAACTGACTCCTGAGAGGAAAGACTATCGTGTTCGGCATATGGCTCTGGCGCATCGTACTGCAGCTAACAGCAGCACTCTGAGTAGCAGTTGGCATCAGAGTGACTCAAAAGCTCTTACAAATCGGTCACTTCAAGCACAGTTCCGAGCCAGACACCGTGTAGCGTGCATTCCACCGACCCCCAATCACCGCCATTTACGACTTCACGGGCGTCAAGTGAGAGATCATTGGTGTGGAGGTTGGTGGCTTGTCGTGTTTTCTGATGACAGCTACTTCTGCCTCGGTGCCAGTGATGGCCGTGTGTTGGTTACGAGGAGACCATTTGAGGGCCTGCAACCAATCTGTGTGCTAGGCATACTGGACCTACACCTGGAATTACGTTCTGGGCTGCGATTTCGTATGACAGCAGGAGCACTATAGTGGTTATCCCACGTGTTCTCTCTGCAAATTTATACGTCAGTCTGTTGTACTGCCATTTACGAACAGTATTCCGTGGGGTGTTTTCCAACAGGATACCGCTAACCCACATACCACTGTTGTAACCGAAAGTGCTCCCCAGATTATAAATGTCCATTTCCCTGCTCGATCACCAGATCTGTCTCGATTCGCGCACATATGAGACATCATCGGATGATATCTCCAGCGTCTTCCACAAACCGCATTAAGGGGCTCCGGAAAGGCTCAAAATCATGAAAAGTTCAATTTTTACTCTTTTGCGTTTAATCTTTGTCGGTCGATTCCCAAAACTTTTATTTTCTCATACTAATTACATGTTTTCTAAGGATCTTCCAAACATATTTGTTTCAAACTTTCAGTAAATGTTACACAGTACCTTCTGCATAATTTAACACAGCCTTTTTCCAAAAAACTGTATATTTTTGAATATATAATTAAAAAATTGCAAAAAAATGTTGCGAATTTTCATTACAATTGAGAAAAAATCATCTTTAATAACTGAACTAAAATTTTGTAAAATCCCTGTGTTAAGTTGTAGCCCATATTCCAATAAATAATCAGTAAAAAGTTCAACTTCCTACCTCAAATACTTTGTGAGGAAAGATGTAATTTATAAGCGTTATTTTAAGATTGCAAGTATAGGGCGTTCCGGAGCCCCTTAAGCGTCTCTGTATGACCGACCAAATGCAACAGGCACGGAATTGCATCCCACAAACAGACATCCGATACACATACAACACAATGCACGCATGTCTGCACGTTTGCATTAAACGTTCTGGCGGTTAATCTGGTTGTTAATGCACCAGCACTTATCATTTTGAATGGCTTATCTCGCGCTTACATTAACCTGTAATCTGGCAATGTTAATCACTCAGATTTATTACCTAGACAAATGTACATTCGAAACTTCATTACTCTACTATTTTTTGATGCTGTGATTTTTTTATATCAGTGTATAATGACAGGAGGCGTACAATTATCTATAGAACATGAAACGATCTTTCTCCGGCGTGCATTGCTTTGCTTCCAAGCTAGCATGAAATTCGTACACCTCGTGGTTTCACGCTTTCTCAGTTCTACTGCACCTCAATACTTTGTCTTTCTTTGGTTTGCTCTCAACCCAGATTCCGTGTACAGTGGACTGCTCACCCCATTCAACAGATCTTGTAATTGTTTTCCGCTCTGAAGAGGGCAGCAGCATCCTAAGCGAATCTTATCACTAACATTCACCAACAATTTTATCCCATTAATGAATCTTCCTCACTAACGAATCTTCCTTTTATTTACTTCATTGCTTCTTAGAGACGTAGGTTGAACCGTAGAGGGAAAAGACTGTGGCCCTGCCTTACTACGTTTTAATCCGAGAACTTCTCTGCGGGTCGTTCATTCATATTTTTCCGTCTGTTACTTATGGATATTGTATATTACCCATTTTCCTCTGCAGCGTAAACATATATTTGTGATGTTTGAAACATCTTGCACCATTTTACGTTGACGAACAGATTTTCTATGTTAATAAACCCTTTGAGAGTGTTTCAGTGTTTTTTAAAGTTTTGTTCCCATTGTCAGGAGTAGTTTCAAGTTGCCACTCAGATGTTCGTACCTTCCATGAAGGCGAAAAGACCGTCATCTAACGGATCCGTAATTTTGTTTCTCATTCCTCTGAATGTGATTTCGTCATAAAAGCCAATCATCAGATACCATATTCTGTCATTCCGTATTCTAGATTCTTTCTAGTGTTTTTTTTTCATTTATTACTCTCTTCATTGTTAGAAGTATGTATTTCTGAATACTTGGGTACGCCTGTCCATCTTCTCTTCTTTCTAATATCTCATTCTTCCTAATGTCTCATTTCGCCTCATACTGCAATGATTTCACATGCAATAAAAGTGCACTGTTTTTTTTTAATTAATCATACCATTACCACATTCTGAGTCACAATTACATCTGTTGTAACTGATCTTTTTCTCGAGTTGGAATGATTTTTATACAGTATAGCATTTGTCTCGTTTTATTGTGGTTATTATTCTAATCACCGTTTAGCATAGTGTGATGACAAAACGATTTTCACCAGTTTCCTAAGTTGTTCCCTTCGAGGAACGTTGACCTTGTTGATCGCTCTCTAGATAATTCACTTTAGAGGATTGTTCAGAAGTTTTCTGCAGAGAATTTTGCTATCGTGGCTAATTTTAACCTACTCCAGGTATTGTAGACAGTTAATTCCTACCATTTGGTACATTTGTATCCGTAACAGACTCTATCCCCACGCTGGAAATAGTTGATCTTCTGAGGTTCGGGTCAAATTCTCATATCGTGACGTGAAACTAGCCCGTCGCTGCCCGGCGTTAATTCCTGGTACAGAAAGTTTCTGGTAGTCACAACAATATTTTTTTCACAGTGTTAGAAAAAGCACCCCAAGCACAACAAAGAAGGATGAGGAAAGGTTGTTGGTCTTCTAAAGAAAATTTATGAGAAGGGTCTTTGGACCTGTCCAGGAAAGGAGCTCGTGGGAGACCAGACACCTCTCGGGCAAAAGCTCTACTAATGGGAAGACCTGATGGTACTCGTCCAATCGGAAGACCCGCGAAGTGATAGGAGGATGAGCTACAGAAAGACCTATGCCAATTAGGAGTCCCTGATAGCTGAGTCCAAAGTTCACAAGATCGCCATCTATGGAGGAGCATTGTGAGGTCGGCGCATGGTCTACAGGGTGGTTCATCGCCTATTTAATGATGCTGATGATGATGTTAGAAAAACCTGCTTTGGGATAAAATCCTTTACTAATCGGTAGCCCTATCAACAAGGCCATGGAATCTTAGAGGAATTCTTAAGAAAATAAATCTTGCTTGAAAGAATCTAACATTAATCACAAGAAATAAAGTCACACTGGATGAACCACCCACTACAGTTCTAGGTAGATGAGTGAAACTGAGAAGAGGCTGAAGAATTTATGTCCCCCAAGTGTTTCAGCTATAGCCACGTAAATACTGCCCATTATAAATATATTTACTAGTTTCTAGTAAGTAGCTGAATCGATGTCAAGGGACAGGGTGTGGGGAAATCACATCCTGAGAGTTATAGTAACATTCTATGCAAACTGTTACTGCATGCCACTGATCGCTTATATGTGTAGCCAGGCCGATGTTCGCTTGCTGTGCTGAATGCAAACTGTATATTTCGTTAAATTAGTGGAAAGGAGACACGTCCAGACCTGTCCGAGCAGAAAACGCGTAAGAATTTAGTAAGTTCTGTGAAAAAGGGAAGCAAAAAGACCTCTCTATGAACTGCTAGAAATTTTTATGACAAATAAACCTAAGCCAGTATACTGCGTATATGATTACAAATCAAAAGGATTTTCTGTTTTACTGTCGCTTTCCTATTACTGCAACGTAACTGATCTGGAGAATAATGAAAATAAAAATGTTTCTATGAGGTCAGAGCTATCTATATTTGGAAACTTTGAATAAGCCGACACAGAGCTGTGTATAGAAAGTAAATATAAAATACTGAGCTAAAGTGGGTGCGTGTGAGTAAAGCACTGGAATGGTATAACGGTGTCATGGTGCTTTAATGGATCGGGAACTCGAAACGACCGTGCCAGTATCTGAAAGTAATGACGAAGAGAGTGGTACCAACGTTATCATATCCAGCAATTCTGAAGGACGTATTACAGACTCAGCAACAGGATCTACTGATTCAGTTCATGATACTTCAAGTAAAACCTTTATTACAAAATTACTCGAGTACCTGGCGATGCCCAGGTATGTATCTATGCCAGTTATCCTAGTCCATTCCCGCCTTCCCTCTCTGTCCATTTCCATGCCCTCCTTTCGGCCCATCTTACTCTTCTTTCTGCTTACCTCCTTCCCCGCTCTCTGCCTATCACCTCCTAGCCCATCTTCTGTCCATCTGGTATTTTTCGCTCTCCCTGTCCATCTGCTTCTCCCCACTCTCCCTGCATCTCTTCCTCTCTCCTCTGAATCCATCTCTACTGCCCTCTAACTTCTCCCCACTCCATATATCCTATCCTCCCAACAATCTATCTGCCTATCTCGTCCTACCCCTCTATCTGTCCATCACCTCCTCATTCCTTCCTCTTTCCTCTTCAAAAATGGTTCAAATGGCTCTGAGCACTATGGGACTAAACATCTGTGGTCATCAGTCCCCTAGAACTTAGAACTACTTAAACCTAACTAACCTAAGGACATCACACACATCCATGCCCGAGGCATGATTCGAACCTGCGACCGTAGCAGTCGCGCGGTTCCGGACTGAGCGCCTAGAACCGCTACACCACTGCCTTTCCTCTTCCCCCCTTGTCAGTCCATTTTCTTCTCTTCCATTTCTCTGTTCATTTCCCTCATTCTTTCTCCTTCTCCCCTATACCTGGGTCCATGGCTTTCTTCCCTTTCTCTGCCCGTCCATCTATTGATCAGTAGTAGGGTAGTGGGGTTACAACTGCAATGTTCATATCAAAATGACATGCAAATTAATTAAATTAATCAGTTAACCACTATTGACAATGACCACCCCGCCCCCGCCACCGACCAAGCCTACGCTCACCCCCAGATGATGTCACGTTTTTTCCTCAGCTGCACATGTGCCTCAGCCCCTCCCCCTCCCCCTTCTTTCCCCCACACCTCCCACTCCCCCAACCTACCCCCCCCCCCCCCACCAGGGAATTGATGGGAAAATAAAATTGGCGGTGCCCTTTCTGGGACTTGAAACCTGGTGCTCCTGGATGGAAAGCCCAGCTGCACCTCCCCAACATATGGAAACCGTCTAGATGTGGGAGAGGAAGGTTCGGTTAGTGTACTCTATTTATTTTGGTCGGGTAACTGTAGCAAAGATTAACCCTAATTATGTAATTAATCAATGTCCACTGGGTTCGCTGTTGATTACCATATAATGATTGACTGACACCACACCGTGGAGATGGAGGGAACATTGGCGGTACTCTGAATACCTGCTGCTTGTTGCTGTGGAACATGGGATTAAATTTAGAGGTCATCACCTTACTACAGTTGTTTGAAAGCGTTCCTCATTTCTACAGACTCGTTCTGTTTCCATATGTTGCGATAGCCTCCACATGTTTTCATTTTTATTCTTTTGTTTTTTCAACCAATAAGATAACAGTATTCGTGCTACTTCATGCGTGTTGTGAAAAGCACCTTTCGGTGATGGTCAACACCAGAAAAGTAATCATGTGTATGACTGCAAAATCAAGGACAACGCTTTTCGAAATGGACCACCGAGGCATCCGCAACACTGTCGATGGAAATATGAGATTAACTATACACGTCATTACCTTTGAATAGCTATTGGAAGCACTCTACAATTCCGCAAATTCTTCCAGTTTCCATACGTTGCGATGTCTTCCACATTTTTGTCAACGAGAAACATCGAATGTGTTTTATTTCTACCAGCCTTTGTTGTGGTAGCTGTATAGTTTATGCCATGCGACGTTCAGTTTTCTGTGATTGCCAGAGGATCGAAATGTGTTTATGTCGGCTTAGCAGCAGCTGATGCAGATCTTTAAGTCATGGTAGAAAAACAAACTGTATGGCGGTGTACACTGACTGGGTGTGTTACAAGCGAAAAAAAAAAACAATGTATTAAACTGCTTATGAAGGAACAACACAGGAACCCTCTCGTGTGATTGCTAATCTGTTGGATATCGCCATCCAACAGTACAGGTGAGGAATCTTCACTCCTGTCTGTTGAAGCAATTTCAATCACGAACCACCTACTCCAATGAACCAATACCTGTATATTTAATAAGTTTGCCACATAGACATGAATGCACCCTGAGGGACACAGATCTCCTTCGGACTACTTGAATGCAGTTTAAAAATGTGTCGCAATGCAGTAGCAACCTCTTTGTCCTTCCTCCATACCACGTATCATGTGTAGTCTTCCTAATTTTCCCAACAAGAAACACCACCATAACTGCTCGTACTTTCTCTTCTACTATCTCGTACTGCAGGAGAAAAGCTTCGTTTGGCGCTGGCGTTACATACTGTACAAGGTTGGCGGAGCAATTACACAATGTTCCCATTTCCACTGAGTGGTCAAGACGCGCCCTTAACGGATTAACGTAGCTCGTCGCAGTTCCCCACAGGATGCGGAAGGTCTTGGATATACCTCTCTCCAACTTCTACACAGGTCAACTTAAATTGGGACGATCATATAGACTAAGCTGCAAGGAGGGCAGGGAAGAGACTTAGGAGCAGTTGCAAGATGCAGAGGGACTCACTAAAAACAGCGCTGGAGTTCTTGCTCTATGGGGTTCTTAGCAGATAGGTTCAAAACAAGCTGACTCGTTTAGAGTTACGAGAATGGCTCGAATATGATTCACCCATGGTTGTAATCATTAAAAAGACGTCTCTACAGGATCCTACGCAAATATGTGGTTGAATGGATAGACTTGATTCGAAATTGCAGACGGCATTTCGGACAGCAAGCGTAACACTATCAACGACCGTGTGTGCTTGTATACTGAAGACCACTTTTTGTGCACGGTGATGCTAACACAGGCGTTATGATCGTGTTTTCAATAGTGCGGTCCTTACGCGACATGTATGTTGTGGGTTGTAGAATCCCTCTGTGGTCAGCTTCAGACTCCATTTCTCAATAGCGTTCCTCGAAAAGAACATGGTGTTCCCTCCATGGACTCCTAATTGCCCTACTTGTCGAGTTGCACCCAGCTACTGAAAAAAAAGATCCGCTATACAAAGTGACTCTCATGATCAATTTATTAATTAGCCTAACAAGTTGATGTCAGTGACATGCCGCCTGCCAGGTGGAAGTGATGGCTAGGGCACCATGGAAAGATTCTTGACAAGTGTTTCTTTTTTTTCGTTGCGGCGATATCTTTTAAATAAATTTCCATCTCCTACCTTCACAGGGCGAGACTAGTTCTTACGATTTGTTTCATAAATGCTAGTATGATATAGCATCACACTGGTAAAGGGGGACCTGTTACCGTGTACAAAACAACTACATTCTCTTGAATTATAGCTTCTTGGTTGTGATAAGGACTATGGGACCAAACTGTAGAGGTCATAGATCCCTAGGTTTACGCACTACTTAATCAAACTTAATATTGGTCTAAAACGAATCAATAAATAAACTCCAGCAGTAAAAATAGTAGAAGAATGAACCAATTGATTAATTGATCAATTTAATTAATTTGCGTATCATTTTGATATCATAATTGCACCCATAACCCCACTACCTTACTACCTTTTCCTCCTCCTGTCTTCATGTTATCACCCCCTCCCCAACAGCAGTCTGCTGGTTGTTACCTCCACAGCACTTCTTTACAGATAGTAAGTAACGTGTGAACCAAGTCTGGTTGAAATGTACCCCCTAGCTTAGGAGGGTCTTTTTACCCATGGCTTTGCCAGAGGACACCATATACCACATATTTCACACAATTTTAACAAATACCATATATATTTGCATATATATTCTACATGTATCTGTACCCAATTTGGCCCTGCAGTCTCGTTCTCACACAACTTAATCTCCATGACGTCACACCTCCTAAAGTATGTGTCATACATTGACGTAATTTTGCTCGTATGTTCAGCGATATACTGTATAATGTCTGCGAAATTTACTGGCTATAGAGTTAGTAACAGAGAAATATCAAATTTAAACGTCACGCAAAATGCAGAAGTTTTACTGTGTGAACAGCGAAAATGTAGTAAGTGATGAACTCTTATTCCTTTCATCATTTTATAGGGGGTCGACACTGAGAAAAAGTTTCGTAAGCCATTGAAGTTATGTATAAAGTTTGTTGGAAGTCACTAAGTGCTGTCATTCTCAATACTGGATGAATAAAATTTGCGAATTCGTTCGTCACGATCTTCACTACTTTATCACTCCCACCCCCGCCCCTCTGATAGATACATAGTTCTCACCATATAGCGTTTCTTTACATACAGCGAGTGATATGTGTTCCAAGTTTGTTTGAAATCGGTCCAGTGGTTTAGTATGAGATGGAACTGTAACCTACAATAGTGGATAAAGGGGCGTAAGGCGAAAGGTTAGGACCCATGTATCATCATGTGTCATTTCCTGTTACTACCTTATTGACATAAACACCTCTGAAAGAGGTAGGCATATGTCAGTCACAGTCTCAGCTAATTAAAACATAGATTGAGTAACATATCAGATCTCAATAACAGGGCAATAAAAACGGGTAGGCCTCGATTAATAAGAGTTTCGGGTAACCCAAATCAGGAAATAGCTCGTAATTAAATTATAAGATAACAGGTAGGCCCTCAATAATAACCGATTCAGGTAAGTAAAATTACCAAATGCAAGCAGGCAGGCCTTCAATAATAACAGCTTCAGTTAAGTACAATTATCAAATAGAAAACAGGCAGGCCTTCAATAATAATAGCTTATGTTAAATCGAATTACCAACTGGAAAACAGGTAGGTGTTCATGAATAACTGCTTCAGTTAAGTAACCAAGTGTTTGAATTTCAGCTGAAGGCTTGTACGCAAGGAGCGCAAGACTACACAATATAGGAAAGCCTAGAAAAGTTACAACAAGAGGACGGGCCGTCCAACGCCCTTTTTTTGGGTACAGAACGGCAAAAGAAATATTAATACAGCAAGGTTAATTACATGAAAGCAACATTAACTAGCCAAATGATATACCTCGTCACTACAACATACAGCCTCTACAACGACAGAGAAACGCTCGAAAGATAACTAGGGTGCCAAATTCTATTACATAGTGTCAGAAATGGCACATTTTGTGACCCAGGTATATCCAGAACCAATTTAATTAACAGAGCGATTTGATGTCTGCAATGTCCTAAGGCATCTCGAAACCAGCTCATTGCCATATTACAAGAAGAAACTCATATGGTTGTTCAGGGACATTTGGCAGGGCGGTGGGCTATAACGCAACGATCTGCAGACGACTGGCCGTAGGAGTGAGGTAGGGGAGGTGGGGGAATGGGCGAGGGTGGAGAAAGGTATCGGCCAGGGGTGGTTCGGCCACAAAATAGAAGAAATACATATCGCACCAGATCAGGAATCACCATCAGCTCTGACAGTTTAAGATATCCTGTTAACAGACAACCAAAGCCAATATCTATTCAGGAAACAACTGGTGGTGAAATAGATGATCTAAGAAATCGCTATGATAACAACAGACTTATAGGTATCAACAAGAAAATAACAGTTAATACCTCAAAATCCAAAACTTGACTGAAGTTAACGAATCGAAGCTGAAGCTTGCCGGTTCCAAAGTCTGGTCCACAGTGAAACTGGCTTCAACTCTCTCATCGGTGTAACACATCCCAGTGCTGGCTGGCCAGGCTACGCACGAAGACGGCACTCAGAGTGAGCCACGGATTCAGATCGGTCCACAAATATGCCCAGCAACCACTCTGCAGACTCCGTGCCCATGACGCTTGCGCAAGTGCGCACCTTAGTCGCCGGGAGGACCTCTCACACCGTCCTCCTCGCCCCGTTACCACTCCCCAACCCGCTACGCCACAACAAACACTATCCCCCAACAACGATGTCGATCAAACATCTTAGTGGCCTCACACCAGAGTTGTATCACACGACAGATCGAGCTAGTGGCGCCAGGAATTCGAAAGGTGACGCCGGCAACACCACCAGGGCCCAGGAACATATTTACATTTTCATAATATGTATGGATTTACACAAAGGAAACTTCTGTATTGGTTACAGTACTTTGGTTTCTGTTTCTTAAATGTTAGTTATCGAAACGGAGTGTATTACCTGGCAAAGCAAACTGAATATTTAGCCGAGGTGGCAGCTCCGTCGAGTTTAGGCCGGAGAAACAAGGAGGAGGTAGTGGATGGGAGTGGTAGCAACAGCACGCTCCAGTATTATTACAAGTGGAGCGCTTCCACACGAAACAGCATGCTACACCTCTCCATGACAGTGCTCTGAATACGGTGGCCCATTCATCTTGACCACTACATACAACTTTTTGTCCAGAAGTAGAATACCTCATTTTCCCATAATTATGGTAGGATTCCGCGATGTGGTTCAAATCGGCAGTCTCGAATTATGCTGTTGTATGGCGGTATACAATTATTGCATGCATTTCTTTTGTGCTGCTTTTGGTAGTCTCACAGAGCTGCACTTCATGAGACCGCCAAATTATCATTACGACATGCTCGGAAAGCGTCAACTGCTGTTGAATTTCCGTCAGGGGTGAACGCGATTTAAATTTCATTGCAAACATTTGATTCTGACCATGAACAGATAAGAAAATCTGTATTATGCGGTATACTATTCCCATTTCTCATTACTTAGCATTTATTGCAAACATTTGATTCTGACCACGAACAGATAAGAAAATCTGTATTATGCGGTATACTATTCCCATTTCTCATGCCGGCCGAGGTGGCCGAGCGGTTCTAGGCACTACAGTCTGGAACCGCGCGAGCGCTACGGTCGCAGGTTCGAATCCTGCCTCGGGCATGGATGTGTGTGATGTCCTTAGGTTAGTTAGGTTTAAGTAGTTCTATGATCTAGGGGACTGATGACCTCAGAAGTTAAGTCCAATAGTGATCAGAGCCATTTCTCATTATTTAGGAATGATCCGTCATAGATATTTTTAATATATTTGCTTTATACAATGTTTTATAAAACAAAAAATTAAAATTGAGACTTAACTATGTTCCCAAATATCCCTGTACAATGTGATCTTTTTAATTATTTTGTATTGCTAGTAAGTTATCTAAATACGTGAAGTTAAATTAGCTCTTTCTAAATCAAACTGCAGTTTATTCCACAGTAAGTAATGAATAAAAATCACCGAAGGAGAACAGGTGCGATGTCATGTCGTTCGTTATTACCCCCCAGATACTATGGACTTACGTTGAAGGGTAATACTTGAAAATCAACATAGTAAGAGGCAAGCGTCTAAATTTAAAGATTTTTGTCGTTGTATAATACAAGGATGAAGTTTGGGTAGGTGGATTCATTTTAGTTTCTAACACTAGTGCAGAAGTGAGTTCCATGGCAAGAAGTGAGAAACTGAAGATTTTGCCTCAAGAAAGGATTCTTGTTATGTACAATGAACCAGTATGATTTGCAAAATTCAACCCACATCTGAGATATCCAACAAACGAGAAATACATTCTGCAAAAATCACTAAGAATTATGGGGCAGCCGGCCGGTGTGGCCGAGTGGTTCTAGGCGCTTCAGTCCGGAACCGCGCTGCTGCTACGGTAGCAGGTTCGAATCCTGCCTCGGGCATGGATGTGTGTGATGTCCTTAGATTAGTTAGGTGTAAGGAGTTCTATGTCTACGGGACTGATGACCTCAGATGTTAAGAACCATAGTGCGCAGAGCCATTTGAACCATTTATGGGGCAAATTAACAACTATATTACTGATTTTCTTGCGTATTAGTGTTTACATTTCATAAACTGCAATTTAAATGTATTGAATAAGGTGTTTCTTTGATTTCCTACTCAGATAAACGGACATAAACTAGGGACATCGCCTCACAACTATGCTCCAATTTTTAATAGTTGGTATCTGCTTTGATAACAGCTGAAATTAAAAACTCCTTTTATTTAATGGATCACCAGGAAAAAAGGAAGTAAATTGAATGTCATATGGGGAGCGCCGAAACAATACCCGAAATATCCACTTTTGCTGTATTAGTGTGTTTAAGCTTTAGGGGGGAGATACAGAAGTAATAATACACGCTGCCACAAAATAATTTTCAGCCCAACGCGACATAAAGTGTTTTATGGTGTGTTTCTTCTTTTCATAGCTTGTGGAGCCATTTAGAGATCACTATTTGTTACTTTCTGTATTAACAGCAAATGTGGATTCGTCGGTTTTTGTTCCTGCGCTCCTCATTTATACAAGCTCTAGAGGCTTAATAAAAAAACTGCGGTTGGACAATATTTATGGGAAATAAGGTAAAGAAAGATATCAAGTATATGTTGTTTAGTAATCGGACTGATATTAAACAACATTATTGTCTTTCTTATGACTTCATTCGTTACGAAGAAATGATCAGCAGTATTTCAATGAAGCCCCTTCAACAGCACCATATATTTTTTTCATTCGATAATCCATTTTCCCTCCTCAAGAACTGCTCTGAAAGTGTCACGCTGTGCCATTAACGTCAACATGTCGTTATTAAAAACGTAACACAAAATTGGCCTTGAGTCGATAGTAAACAAAAGGAAACACAAGGTTAAATATAAATTTGTCATTCAAAGTTTTTAGTTGAAGGTTTGTGTGAGTATAATGTTTCCCAAGGTACAGAAATGTGCAGTATGGTTATCTTTAAAGATTCGCTACTTGTGTGGGCCCTCGTGAAAGACGAGAGATTGTAGGACAATAAAACTTTGTGGAAACATTGGTAAGGACACGCGGAAGACAAATAAAAATGTACCATTGACAGAAACATATTTTAATTTCCACATGAGAGGGTAACATTTGTTAACTGCGTAGATTTGTTAATTTGTGTACAATGTTTATGTTACAAAGATTACTCATTGTGACCACTGTTTGCATCCACGACAGCCTGCTACTAGAAACAACGCTGTACCATGGAATGTGCAGCTGTCGTAATACAGTTCTTGCACTGTTTCAGTATTTCAGGACATGATAATAGTAACTTCCTCAACAAGACGTAGCACAATTTGTAGACCACCCCTCCCAGGAGCAATTCCCAAAACACCAGATTAATTCGAACTTCCGAATCATGTTCTCCAGATGCGGTGCCGAATTAGTGCCTTTCCGTATCCCTTAAATGCGTCGATACTAATCGAATAGGAGCAGAACTGTTGCTTTTGTTTTGATAACACAGCTTTATAAGTGAAGCCCTGATCACATTGTCTAGACTCAAGCTGACTGTCTGCAGCTGTAATCAATCCACAATGATGCTTGTGTTTCCACCCTACGTCGGCATGCTCGTACCAGCGCCTAACAACAACTGCAAACAAACCAAATCCTGCAGCGCATAGTCTGTACAGCACTCCTATAGAGTTGGGTATCCATAGGATAAATAGTTTCCCGTCTACACTGGCTCAAGTAGCGGAAGTTTAATCACAACCACCCTGTAACTTAACTGAAAACAGTTTACCTACTGACTGGCGGGCTTTTTCCTTGAGTTTGCGTTTATTTACTGTTAACAACAGCAAGCGATCCTCAGAACCTGCCCTGTGCGCTGATACGGGAGAGGCAAGGCAACAGGTCGTAGGGAAAGAAAGGGGAATAAAGAGGATATATGTTTCCCTTTGAAAGAAAAGTACTGCTTTTCATATCTTCGTAACGAACAAAGTCATGAGACAGGTAATACCGCTTTTTAACCTCCCTTTCGTTCCTAAACAACATTTGCTTGATACTTTTTAATTTTACTTCTGGACAAAATGTTACATAAGGTGGTCACGAAAAATGGACATGATTAACATTTAAATGCTGACCGACAATTTTGACAACATTCCTCGCACACTAACACCGCTTATTGACAGCGTGATTTGTACGAACAAATGTTTCGCCTTTGATGCTTCATTTTCTCGCAGAAATGTAATCTAGCGTGTCCTTTCTTCTTTTTGATCTATGTTGTCTCGTTCGCAGACATGACTACTCGTTTCTTCCACAACAATCTAAAATCAAGTTCCATAGACTCATCAACATTTCTCAGTGTCTGCTGGTTAGCCTTGAACTCCAAGTCTGCGACAAAAACTGGGGAATTTTAGTAAAATTGGTACATGTGTGTACTGTTCACAGTACTACAGAATTTGCAGCTATACCAGTCACGTGATGAAGTTACTCTCTGATACGACACCACTCCCATAGTGTAGGTGCATTTTTCTTACAGCGTACATATACTGTTTTGCTGCAGTTTCAGACCAACGCAGAGCCCCATAAGCTAGACAAAGTGCATTTTAGAAGCAAAGACGTTGTGACTACCCACATACTTCAAAGATTCGAGAAAAAAGATAGAAAATGTAAATCAGCGGCCTCAAGAAAATACAGAATTTCGTAAACAGTGAAATGACGTTAGAAAACTTGAAAATAAAATTAACAAAAGGACTGTGAACCATACAGGAAGATTAATGAAAGTTTTAACAAGTGCCATCTCTGTTCCATGCTCTCTCTGTTCCATACCCTCTCTGTTCCATCACAAACACGTCGCTGTGAGCAATGCTTGGCACTCGATTTAGATTCCGCACGCTAAGGCGGCTAAAACATGACGAAGCGACACAGATGGTAACTACACATAGCGGCCGGTAGCCTTCCAGTGCGCTGTTGGTATTGATGGCTAGTCAGCAGCCACTGGTATTGGTATTTTCTACAAGCATGGTTTAATAATGTTATTTCTACCACTGTCGCTGCATAATTATGAGAAGCACTGATGTTTCCGTATCTTTAAGGTTGTTCGAACTGTACTAAGCGCCGAGCGCAGTTCACTTACCCCATCAAAATAAAAAGGATAGTTTTTCCTGTTCCACATGTGTTAAATATTTAAAGGAAGACGTGTTAAAAACTGTGACAGCTGCTAAGATGAATCACTACATTTTGCTAATATCTTCGATCATTAACTACACACACTCGGTCACATTATCATCTCTATCAGTTGATGTCGGAGAGACTATGTCGAATTAGCTACGATAACGCCAAATCTTTTCCAAATACTTTTTCCTTAGTAGTCAGGTTTGTGATGAGAAACAGTTTTAGACGGGAGAAGCATTTTGCTGCGTAGTTAATGACCTTGTCCATCGATATGTTCTCAACTGATGAAACTACGTACTAATTGCAGCGACACTTGAAAGATTTACGCTTGAATTGAAGTAAAAGATCGCAAAGAAAACATGACTACATATTAAAAACTATGCAGAAATTCGTTTAGTAGGCGTTCTGCATCGCAGTGTAGTTTACTAACAAAATTCGGAGTGAGTACTTATCTAGACTAGACAGTCAATAGGCCTATATCGTTCCCTGCTACGTGCATATCGCGAAAAGCCCATGAGCGCAATATTTGCGGGATCTGAACTCACGCGGAGACGTACCAACTACCATTCTTCCCGCGAACCAATCGCAAATGTAACAGGAAATGCAGGATGGGATAGTGATCACAAAGTAAACCTCCGCCACATACCGTAAGATGGCTTGCGTAGTATAGTTGTTTGCAGATAGGTAGGTAGTATATGTGTATATATACAGGGTGACAATTATTGAACTATATGAAATAAAATCGTCATAACTTCTGAACGGTTTGCGTTAGGAAGTTCAAACTGCACAGTTGACAGCGGGACATGATGGGCATTAGTATGCGCTGTATGGTTTGGTTTAGCGACGAAGCCCACTTCCATTTGGATGGGTTCGTCAAATAAGCAAAATTGGCACATTTGGGGGACTGAGAATCCGTATTTCGCGATCGAGAATTCTCTTCAGCCTCAACGGGTGGCTGTGTGGTGTGCCATGTCCAATCACGGAATAATCGGTGCAACATTCCTTGACGGCACGGTGACTACCGAACGCTGCGTAAAGGTTTTGGAAGATGATTTCATTTCCATTGTCCAAAGTGTCCTGATTTCGACAAGATGTGCCTCATGCAAGATGGAGCTTGACACCATCGAAGCAGGAAAGTGTTTGATGTCGTGGAGGAGCAGTTTGTGGATTGCATTCTGTCTCTGGGGTACCCAGAGGCCGGTGGCATGGGCCTCGATTGGCCGCCATAGTCTCCGGATCTGAATATAAGACACTCCTTTTTGTGGATCTATATTAAAGGCAAGGTGTACAGCAGTAATCCCGTAACCATTTCTCAGCTGAAAACTACCATTCAGGAGGTCATCGACAGTATCGACGTTCCGACACTTCAGTGGGTCATGCAGCATTTCGCTTTTCGTCTGCTCCACATCATCGCCAATGAATGCGGGCATATCGAACATGCCATAACCAGTACCCGAATATCTGCAGTGACGTTTACTTGTTGAATAAAAGTGTGTGCACGCCATAGTTTGTAACTAATTCACCGTTTTTTTTCATATAGTTCAATAACTGTCACCCTGTCCGCCCCTGGTAACTGAGTGGTCAGCGCGACGGCATGTCATCCCTAACGGCCCAAGTTCGATTCCCGGATCGGTCGAAGATTTTCTCCGCTCAGGAACTGGGTGTTGTGTGGTCCTTATTATCATCATTTAATCCCTATCGACACGCAAGTTGCTGAAGTGGCATCAGCTCGACAGACTAGCACCAAGCGAACGGTCTACCCGTCTGAAGGCTCTAGCCACACGGCATTTCCATTTCCCATTGCCACCCAGTAAATATGAACTACAGTTACACCTCCAGCGAATAAACTTCACTTAACGCATACGGAACTAAGTGGTGCGAAATTTGGCCTCATATTTAGCACACTTCCCGGCATAAAATTTGGAAAACATACATGGAAAACATGACCTAGATACTTGGGGTTAAATTCAGGACTCTGAGACACATTTTTGTCATCAAGAAGTGTACTCCTCCACTTCCGCTCACCGGTCGGTGAAATATTGCTGGTTAAATTTTCCTCCACAACTAGGATTCGAATTGGCTCCCTTAATGTTCAAGAAATCATCACCAGCGTTTGTTAGCTACTACGGCTATGAAGCTGAATTACGACTTCCTCACATCTTGGAATGACATTTATTGCGTGTACTAAAGACCAAGTAAATTGTACACTTTACAGTCTCCTGGTTCGACTTTCATAGTCCATAAGAAATGTTTCGTATAGATCAATGATTCCCAACCGATAGGTAATTACCCCCTGAGAGGAAAATGTAGTTTCCCGAGGAGCAAAAACATAATTGTTCAGTTGTGTTTCCATCACAGTACTTCAGTGCTTTTAAAAGGTCCTTACCGTTATCGCTATTTCGAAAGACTCTAAGACTGTGTACCCTTAATTACATTTGTTAAAATACTAGTATTAAAGCACGACAGTGTTGTCACGATTACAGCTTGTTAAATGTCTTTGCCGGCCGGTGTGGCCGTGCGGTTCTAGGCGCTACAGTCTGGAGCCGAGTGACCGATACGGTCTCAGGTTCGAATCCTGCCTCGGGATGGATGTGTGTGATGTCCTTAGGTTAGTTAGGTTTAAGTAGTTCTAAGTTCTAGGCGTCTGATGACCTCAGAAGTTAAGTCGCATAGGTCTCAGAGCCATTTGAACCATTTTTAAATGTATTTATGCTCATCATATTCCTCACATAGTCAACGCGCTACTCACATGCTTTGTACTATGTAGCTATGACAGTAAAATTGAGAATCATACATCATATATCCCCCCCCCCCCCTCCCATGAACAATGGACCTTTCCGTTGGTGGGGAGGTTTGTGTGCCTCAGCGATGCAGATAGCCGTACCGTAGGTGCAACCACAACTGAGGGGTATCTGTTGAGAGGCCAGACCAACGTCTGGTTCCTGAAGAGGGGCAGCAGCCTTCTCAGTAGTTGCAGGGGCAACATTCTGTATGATTGACTGAGCTGGCCTTATAACACTAACCAAAACAGCCTTTCTGTGCTGCTACTGTGAACGGCTGAAAGCAAGGGGAAACTACAGCTGTAAGGGAATGCAGCTTTACTGTAAGGTTAAATGATGATGGCGTCCTCTTGGGTAAAATATTCCGGAGGTAAAATAGTCCCCCATTCGGATCTCCGGGCGGGGACTACTCAGGAGGACGTCGTTATCAGGAGAAATAAAACTGGCGTTCTACGGATCGAAGGATGGAATGTCAGATCCCTTAATCGGGCAGGTATGTTATAAAATCTAAAAAGGGAAATGGATAGGTTAAAGTTAGATATAGTGGGAATTAGTGAAGTTCGGTGGCAGGAGGAACAAGACTTTTGGTCAGGTGAATACAGGGTTATAAATACAAAATCAAATGGGGGTAATGCAGGAGTAGGTTTAATAATGAATAAAAAAAATAGGAGTGCGGGTAAGCTATTACAAACAGCATGGTGAACGCATTATTGTGGCCAAGATAGACACGAAGCCCACGCCTACTACAGTAGTACAAGTTTATATGCCAACTAGCTCTGCAGATGACGAAGAAAATGATGAAATGTATGATGATGTAAAAGAAATTATTCAGGTAGTGAAGAGAGATGAAAATTTAATAGTCATGGGTGACTGGAATTCGATAGTAGGAAAAGGGAGAGAAGGAAACGTAGTAGGTGAATATCGATTGAGGGTAAGAAATGACAGAGGAAACCGCCTGGTAGAATTTTGCACAGAGCATAACTTCATCATAGCTAACACTTGGTTCAAGAATCATGAAAGAGCGTTGTATACGTGGAAGAAGCCTGGAGATACTAGAATGTATCAGATAGATTATATAATGGTAAGACAGAGATTTAGGAACCAGGTTTTTAATTGTAAGACATTTCCAGTGGCAGATGTGGACTCTGACCATAATCTATTGGTTATGAACTGTAGATTAAAACTGAATAAACTGCAAAAAGGTGGGAATATAAGGAGATGGGATTTGAATAAACTGAAAGAACCAGAGGTTGTACAGAGTTTCAGAGAGGGCATAAGGTAACAATTGACAGGAATGGGGGAAAGTAATGCAGTAGAAGAAGAATGGGTAGCTTTGAGGGATGAAGTAGTGAAGGCAGCAGAGGATCAAGTAGGTAAAAAGACGAGGGCTAGTAGAAATCCTTGAGCAACACAAAAAAAACTGCATTGAATTAATGAAAGGAGAAAATATAAAAATGCAGTAAATGAAGCAGGCAAAAAGGAATACAAACGTCTCAAAATTGAGATCGACAGGAAGTGCAAAATGGCTAACAGGGATGGCTAGAGGACAAATGTAAGGATGTAGAGGCTTATCTCACTAGTGGCAAGATAGATACAAAATTATGGGAATGGAAGAAAATGTAAATGAAGGTGAAATGGGAGATATGATACTGCGTGAAGAGTTTGACAAAGCACTGAAATACCTCAGTCGAAACAGGAGTAGACAACTTCCATTACAACTACTGACAGTCTTGGGAGAGCCAGTCCTGACAAACCTCTACCATCTGGTAAGCAAGATGTATGAGACAGGCGAAATACCCTCAGACTTCAAGAAGAATATAATAATTCAAATCCCAAAGAAAGCAGGTGTTGACAGATGTGAAAATTACCGAACTATCAGTTTAATAAGCAGCGGCTGCAAAATACTAACGCGAATTCTTTACAGACGAATGGAAAAACTGGTAGAAGCCGACCTCGGGGAAGATCAGATTGGATTCCTTAGAAATATTGGAACACGTGAGGCAATACTGACTCTACGACTTATCTTAGAAAATAGATTCAGGAAAGGAAAACCTACGTTTCTAGCATTTGTAGACTTAGAGAAAGCTTTTGACAATGTTGACTACTATACTCTCTTTCAAATTCTGAAGGTGGCAGAGTTATAATACAGGTAGCGGAAGGCTAATTACAATTTGTACAGAAACCAGATGGCAGTCATAAGACTCGAGGGGCACGAAGGGGAAGCAGTGGTTGGGAAAGGAGTGAGACAGGGTTGTAGCCTATCCCCGATGTTATTCAATCTGTATATTGAGCAAGGAGTGAAGGAAACAAAAGAAAAATTTGGAGTAGGTATTAAAATCCATGGAGAAGAAATAAAAGCTTTGAGGTTCGCCGGTGACATTGTAATTCTGTCAGATACAGCAAAAGAATTGGAAGAGCAGTTGATCGGAATGGACAGTGCCTTTAAAGGAGGATATAAGATGAACATCAACAAAAGCGAAACGAGGATAATGGAATGTAGTCGAATTAAGTCTGGTGATGCTGAGGGAATTAGATTAAGAAAGGAAACACTTCAAGTAGTAAAGGAGTTTTGTTATTTGGGGAGCAAAATAATTGATGATGGTCGAAGTAGAGAGGATATAAAATATAGACTGGCAATGGAAAGGAAAGCGTTTCTGAAGAAGAGAAATTTGTTAACATCGAGTATAGATTTAAGCGTCAGGAAGTCGTTTCTGAAAGTATTTGTATGGAGTTTAGCCATGTATGAAAGTGAAACATATCCGATGAATAGTTTGGACAAGAAGAGATTAGAAGCTTTCAAAATGTGGTGCTATAAAAGAATGCTGAAGATTAGATGGGTAGATTACGTAACTAATGAGGAGGTATTGAATAGAACTGGGGGGAAGCGGAGTTCGTGGCACAACTTGACTAGAAGAAGGGATCGGTTGGTAGGACTTGTTCTAAGGCCTCAAGGGATCACCAATTTAGTACTGGAGGGCAGCGTGGAGGGTAAAAATCGTAGATGGAGACCGAGAGATGAATTCACTAAGAAGATTCAAAAGGATGTAGGTTGCAGTAGGAACTGGGAGATGAAGAAACTTGCACAGGATGAAGTAGCATGGAGAGCTGCATGAAACCAGTCTCAGGGCTGAAGACCACAACAACAACAACAACAGCAATATATGTGGTTACATACCTCCTGAAAATTCCTTTTCTGAGTTGTTGGTCGTTCCTGCATTACACTAGAAATAGCTTCATTAATCACTTCGAAATAACAAATGAACTAATTGACAGTACGACGGTAGCTATGTAAGGGCTACAGTTCTGTACGGCTTACACTTTATTTTTTATTATTATTGTTGCTATGCCATTAGTCAGACAAAAAGTACTGGCAGCGTGAAATCTTCCAATTTCTGAAAGTTCAGAAGTAAGAAATTCAGCTACCACGTGATTTTCTGATAATTAATGTAGTCCACTCTGAGACTGTTACGTTCCATTTGTCACACATGTGAAACATTGGCCACAACATGTTTCGGGATTACGTTGTCCCGTATCCCATTGGTGGCTTCGATACAGAAGCGTCTAAGGGGTATTCCTTGGCCCATTTTAGCGATGTCCTTCTTGCGAAGCAGCCATCGACTTACTCGTAATCTAATTAGTGGCGTAAGATTCATGTTATCTATTGGCCATTCTCTATGGATGCACACTTCCCAACGCAGGTGTAGAACTGGTTTTTAGAATTTGTTAGGACTTGACACATCACTTTCACGATGATACCTTTGTGGGCTGTGATATGTGCGTTATACTTCAGGATTGCACTGTCTACGTTTAGTAAAGGCAGCTGACTTTAGTTTACAACTGGGCTTTGCCAGAGTATCATGCCCCAACATGAAATGTCCAAATAAGTTTTAGGTTTGACAGTGCCTGTTCGCAGCTGGCATCTTACTTTTGACGGTGCCTAACGGCAAAGGAGCATTAAGGTATGTTATACTGCAGGACTTTATAAATATTTACATAGTTTTAATTACGTGTAGTATTGTGATGTACCGACTTGTTTCACTGTTGTACAGCATTTGATAACGGGATAGCGAACTCCTAAAACATTTTTAGGTACACAAACCACACGTTTAACAACTTGTGAGCAACGTTATCAGTACTGATTCATAAGACAGTAGTAGGATTGCTTCAAACATGTAATACAATATAATCTACACATTTGAATTTGGTGAATGAAGGAATGACGGTAGCGAGAGGAGTGGTGCAGAGGAAGTAAGTTTTGTAGTGTCTACCGACATGAATAGTTAGCTTTCTATTTTTCGAAAGAGTTTTACGTAGCACTCGTAATAAAATGAGAATTTACTCATAGTTCTGTAAACAACTGTAGTCTCATTGACTCATTGGTTCGCGGTTTAATAAAATGCTTTCGGGAACAAAATATTATTAGTCTTTGATCATTTCTTTTCACTTCGAATCACCCGCCTTTGCGGTACGTAGGATCAATCACTCCGTAGATGCTTGTGCTGTCTTTTTTCTCTCAACAGTTCTTCATTCTATCTGATCTCTTCTTTCTTTCCTCCTCTGGTGTCGATCTTAACTTGGAACCTCTTAGTTTTGTATTTGTTCACTGTTTTGGCTGTACCATTCTATAACATGACTTCGGTAATCTGGAGTTCTCTCAGATCCTTTCCACTTCCTTAAACAATCTGGGATTAGTCTTTTTCTTAAAAAAAAAAGAAGTCAAAAATAAGTTTAGTTAGTCTGTCGGGATTCATTCGGTATATGTGTCCATAGAAATCAATCCTCCTTTTCCTCATTGTTTCCGAGTGTCTCTCCGATTTTGCATAGAGGGCTTCATTCCTATGGAAAACTTGTTTATTATTTTGGAAGTTAGGACCCATGATCTTTCTCAAAATTTTCCACTCTTTGATTTCTAATTTCTCTATTTGCCCTTTCCTCCCCATGACTAGTATCTCTGCTGCATAGAATACTCCCAGTTTAATTACTGTGTTGTAATGTCTTAATTTGGTGTTCCAAGAAAGGGCTTCTTATTGTTTGCATTTTTAGTTGTCTGGAAAGCTACTTCAATTTCGGTCCTTCTTGCTTCCATTGGTTTGCTCACTTTAATAATGAAAACATTCAAAAAAATTCTTTTTCACTCTGAAGTTTAAGTGTGCGCTAGTTTTGATAATGGCGTGGGGGAAGGGGGTGGGGGGGGGGGGGCTCGGAAACTGGTACTAATTAACAAAATGCACTCAGGGCTGCTAGTTTTAGGAGGGTTGGGAACCATTGATATAGATGTTAAGGCTTTTTCACATAAACTGCACATGCTGCCAATATGGAAACCATACTGTTGTTTTCATTCTTTTCAAAGATAAAAACAAATCTTGGAATCCACAATTGTATCTATAATCCTCAAGCCACATTACGGTTGTGGCGGAGGGTGCCTTGTGTGACACCGTGGTTCCCCCGGTTCCTCGGTCCATTCATGAACGTTTCGAGTGACTGTCGATGAGCTCTGATTTCTTTGATTTCCTTGTTATAGTCATTTCGTGAGACGTGTCGGAGAATATGACTTACATCGGCTTCGTTGTCGGTTTTAGTAAAGTTATTATACTGTATTTTACGTTACGTAATGCTGTATATTACATTACACCCATCAAAAAAATTTTTGCATCACCTCGGTTCCGAGAGATGCGGAACCTGTACAGAAATTTGGAATAGAGACCTACATAAACATCATTTCCGCCCTTTTTATTACTCATGAAAATCGCGCATCGCATGTTGTACCACCATACAAAGAGACCTTCAGAGGTGGTGGTCCAGATCACCGTACATGCCCGTACCTCTAATACCCTGTAGTACGTCCTCTTCCATTGATGTATGCCTGTATTCGTCGTGGCATACATTCCACAAGTTTATCATGGCACTGTTCGTCTAGATTGTCCCACTGCTCAATGGCGATTCGGCGTAGATCCCACAGAGTGAATGATGGCTCACGTCGTCCATAAACAGCACTTTTCAATCTATCGCAGTCGTCTCCGATAGGGTTCATGTCTGGAGAACATGCGGTCCACTCTAGTCGAGCGATGTCGTTATCCTGAAGGAAGTCATTGACCAGATGTGCACGATGGGGCCGCGAATTGGTGTCCATGAAGACGAATGCTTCGCAAATATGCTGCCGATATGGTTGCACTATAGGTCGGAGGATGGCATTCACGTATCGTACAGCCATTACGGCGTCTTCCATGACCACCAATGGCGTACGTCGGCCCCACATAATGCCACGCCAAAACAGCAGGGAACCTCCACCTTGCTGCACTCGCTGGACAGTGGGTCTAAGGCGTTCAGCCTGACCGGGTTGCCTCCAAACACGTTTCTGACGATTGTCTGATTGAATGCATATGCGACACTCATCGGTGAAGAGAGCGGGATGCCAATCCTGAGCGGTCCATTTGGCATGTTGTTTGGCCCATCTGTACCGCGCTGCATGGCGTCGTGGTTGCAAAGATGGATTTCGCCATGGACGTCGGGAGTGAAGTTGCGCATCTTGCATCCTATTGCACACACTTTGAGGCGTAACACGACGTCCTGTGGCTGCACGAAAAGCATTATTCAACATAGTGGATTTGCTGTCAGTTCTCCTCGGAGCCATAATCCGTAGGTAGCGATCATCCACCGCAGTAGAAGCCCTTGGGGGGGCCTGAGCGAGGCATGTCATTGACAGTTCCTGTCTCTCTGTATCTCCTCCATGTCCGAACAACATCGCTTTGGTTCACTGCGAGACGCCTGGACACTTCCCTTGTTGAGAGTGCTTCCCGGCACAGAGTAACAATGCGGACGCGATCGAACCGCGGTATTGAAGATCAAGATATGGTTAAACTACAGACAACATGAAACCTGTACCTCCTTCTTGGTGGAATGACTGGAACTGATCGTTTTTGGAGCCCTCCGTCTAATAGGCGCTGCTCATACATAATCTTTGGGCGGGTTTAGTGACATCTCTGAACACTCTGTGATACAATATCTACAGTCAACGTCTGTCTTCAGGTGGTCTGGGAACCTGGGTAATGCAAAACTTTTTTATGTGTGTTTATTGCTCTGAGCATACTCCAGTTTCTGTCGTGCAGATGGATGCTGGATTAACCCTAGAAGCACCAAGCACATGCAGAAATTACTCATACATCTTTCTTTCATTAAAAAAGTTTAAGAAAATACCCTTCTATACTTATGGTTTTCTTATATTTTTATTTTACCTTATAAAGTATTCAGCAGTTCATTCATCTAGTTAAAATTTTAAAAAATGAAAAAAAGTGGAACTTTTATACTCACAGGCATATGTTGGCTGGGGGTTTGTACTGCCTACGACCATAATTCTAATTGTGTCCAAATATCATTTGGCAACGTTGAATGTGAGTTCTACGGTGTATTGTTGAAAGTCTGATTGTTGAGTTTCATTTTCATTGTTGATTTATGGACTAACCATTGAAACCCGTAGTTTTATCACGTAATAAAAATGGAAGTGAATGCTGCAAAAGGCAATAGACCTGCCTGTGAACGAGTTCCCTTTGAGGTTATGAAAAGACTGATTGACCCAATAAGTAATACAGTCGGCAACATCATAGCTGCTGTTTCGAAACTTCTGTGGCATTGACGAATGGGTATGCAGACTGCCAAATTACTTTGGATGGGACACTCAAATTCAACATGAAACATACACCGAAAGAGCTTAAGATGACATCAGGACGAAAACGGTATTCCTGGAAGTTTGCGTTCACAGATCCATCGTCTACGAAGCCTCCAGTAACAGCTGTCTCTTACAACACAAAGAAAAACTGAAAAAAATCTGTTGACGTTGTCTGCTTAACATCGTGTTGCCAAAAAAGAAAACGTAGGTAACTTATATTGTAATTATGTTAAGGGAAGACAGCCATATATTCAAGTATGGACTTGATGTTTCTGGTTTATACGAACTCTCATTGTCCAGGTTTTGACCACTGTTGATTGTTACGTTTCACCAGAGAAAAATAGTACAATAACTGTTTTTGGACACCCTGTATGTTGCAAATACTACGGTTTTAGTAGACAACGTCACTGAGCATTCACTTCTGTAATGCAATCACATAAAATAAATAAATATTACTAAACTTATTGCTAATTACAACACTGCCAAATTTTGCTCCATGTAACCAAACATAACTTTGTGCTCTTAGTGTTTAAGCTTTGGAATGTGCTTTGATGGCTTAGTTCAAGTCGTCTCTTTTACCATGCCACAAGAGTTCAAGTAAGCGTAGAAAGTTCCACTGTGTAAGGCATACCTAACTACATGTTGCACAATGACAGCCACAATACTGTGGGGAAGCAGTAAAGAACTGTGACGTGATAACTTTCGGCAAGTTAGATCGGCGTCTCCCATGAATATGCTGTGGCTTGCGCCACAGTGGACCAGCTCTGGAGACCCACTTAGCGTGTACGTGTCGAAACCACTTATTGCTAAAAGCTCCTCTGTTATCTTTTACCATAAATTCAAAAGCGTGAGACAGACTAAAACTTCTCACAGGAAGTGCCCCCACCAGAGTGCAACGACAGACTTTTATGACCAATTACTTCTGGTTTAGTGTTGTATAGAACCCTCCTCTCAACGTTATTTCCTTTTCCTGTCATTTCGTAATCTCCTCCATGCAGAGAATAATACTGTACGAAATAATTTCTCTTCTCCATTTTTGCAACGTATAATAACATCCGTTGGGAGACTGTGCTGCACAAAATGCTACTAAGTCCTGAGCGATTGTTCTCCTCAATTTAGTGCGATTTCTCGGAATTAGCTGTTGTGTAGCTGTCTGAGAGCCTGTGACGCATTGTCCGTCATTTGTACTCATCAAGCGCTAATTTTACCCTAGCCGCAGAATGTAACAACTTTGGTAATAAATGATGCTCGTTATTCATATAAAGCGGCAACTTTTGCTTTCATAATGACTCATCAACTACGCATTTGCGTCTCTCCTACGTTATTAAACAAAGCAGTGTCTTGAGATTGATGTCCGTCCTGGTTGTTTCCATGAGCATCCCTTCAGTCTTCATATGAGAGCTTAATTAGTATTCCGACATGTTTACAAACAATGGGTGATGAACTACCTGTTTGCTACTGCCTCGTGTGCTTAATTATTCGTGTACAACGCATTCACGAGGTTCATTGTTTATAATTATGCCATTGGTATTTTACCACAGGTGATAAGTTTTTCCCTTTGCGGATAAATAATAATGGGCCCACCACTCTCCATTTAGGCGACCTTGAGACCACACGAAGTTTTCTCTGTTTTATAGAACACTGCTTTACATAGCGCAGAGTAAAAGAGAGCAAAGATAAAATGGGTTCTGTGATCATATACAATAGTGGAATCTCTAATAAAATGCAATTCCATTCATAAATGTACTCTAACTATTGTCCAAATTTCGATAAGGTGGACAAAATTTGCTAAACTTGTTTTAAACTAAATTGTGTGGCTGTAGATTTGTGACACGGTATTCGGAAAATAATGTGGAATTTGTTTACTTCTTTGGTCCTTACCTGTTGTATTCTGCGACCACGGAAGCTAAATTTACAGGGATTGGAAGAAAATATGGGAACACCAAAAAGGCAGAACATAACTTTACTTACCATAGTTTGTACGTGGCAAATGTGGCAAGGGCCTTATTAATCTTACGCCTGCTCTGCGAGCCTCTTCCATTCCTTTCTGCTGACTGCTCTGTTTGTTCATTCTGTACTAATGTTCATCCTAGCTGTGGCCTCCCGGATGTTGTCTCGCCAGCTAAATCTGGGTCTTCCTCTCGTTCCATCTATTCTCCTGCCCGATGCTATTTCAGGCTGTCAGTTTTCCGTCTTCCTCGTTACGGGTATAAACTTCCTTCTATCCTTCAGCACTTGAACGACATTACTGTGTTTGTACAGTTCCCTTAATTCTTCACTTTTTTATCATCCATTCTTCCTGTAAAATCTCTCTCTGGTTCGGAAACTCTTGAGCTGTGCAGACCTAATGCGTGAAAGCACTTACTGTGAGTTGATTCCGTCATTAATTTAAGCCACAACTCAATCGATCTACTACTGATGCAATTTACGTTTTAATTTACTTGTCTTACAGGAAAAATCAGACGACACTGGCTTGGTTGGTTGGTTGATTTGGGAGAGAGGACGAAACAACGAGGTCAGCAGTCACATTAGATTAGGGGAGGATAGGGAAGGAAGTCACTCTTGCCTTTTCCAACGTATCATCCCGGCATTTGTCTGGAGCGATTTAGGAAAATCACGAATGGCCGGACCCGGATTTCAACTATCGTCCTCCCGAATGCTAGCACAGTGTGCTAACCACTGCGCTGCCTCGCTCGGCGCGAGATTGGTTTCGGATTGTTCAGAGACAGACCGTCGGACACAGTTTGTGTCCTTTCGTTAATTACTATTCAGATAAGTTCCCGAACCCCCTCGAGATACTTTATCCGATCATTTCTCCGCTATATGCAATATTTTACAAGTCAAAACTACGCCGATCTGATCGGTTTCCGTTCCAGAACAATGACGTCTGCCAGCCTGTTCAGTGGCCTAACACCATGCAAATCGCCCGGGTTCCCGGGTTCGATTCCCGGCGGGGTCAGGGATTTTCTCTACCTCGTGATGCCTGGGTGTTGTGTGATGTCCTTAGGTTGGTTAGGTTTAAGTAGTTATAAGTTCTAGGGTACTGATGACCGTCGATGTTAAGTCCCATAGTGCTCAGAGCCATTTGAACGAACCATGCAAATCTGCGCATAAAAAACAAGAAACAGGACTTCTATAAGATGAATTGTTGTTTGAAAACAGGGAGCTTTCCTGTGACGCACCATACTGTGTGAATCTTAGTAAAATTATCCATCCTCCATGTGGGTTGCCTCTATGCCGCCCCTGTTCTATTGTACTAAGTTGCACTATTTGAAAATTGTTGAACTGTCGGCGCACCTTTGAGAAACCTTTAATTGGTTTTACCTCTCATTATGAGACAGGTGCTCCATTGTTGCTGTCTCATTCCATACATGTATCGGGCGACGGAAAATACGGACTGTGTTCCTATGTACCCTTTCTAATCCCTTTTCTCTTATGCTCTTGCACTCCTCGTGAGATGTGCGTTGATGGCAGCAGAAATATCACACACTCTTCCCCCAATTCATGCGGAAAAAACTAACACCTATATGTTTATGTGCGACCTTTGATTTCTCTTATTTTATTTTGATGATCTTTTCTCTCTATGTAGGCTGGCGTTAGCAAAATATTTTCTCATTCGTAGGGGAAAGCTGATGGTTAAACATTCGTAAGGAGATCCCGCCACAGTGAGAGAAGCTTTTGTTTTGATGAGGATCTCTCCAAATTCTGTATCATGTCCGTGATACTTTCGCCTCTGTAGCTAACGGCGTTGTCAGCGAGTAGTCTTATACTGTTAAATTACATCACATTTCTATCTTTCCGGAGGTAGAACAAAATGGTGTCAGTGCGAGTGCAACATACAGTGATAGTTCTGCTATAACATTTCAGAACTTGAGCATGATGCGAGCACTGACAGCCTGATAAGAAAATTGATTCTACTTTACTTTCTTAACGTTTTACTCATTACACTGACATGGAGGAAGTGCAGTAGAAATCGATAAACTATGTGCTATACGAGCAAAATTTTTAAGCTGGTTTAGTTCGTTAAACTAAGTTGTAAGAGGTCCGAGCAGATGTAATTTCGATGTATTGCTCATGCGCTGCCTGCGATATGCAAGGTATAAGAGAATCGCTGACCAGAGAGCAGTGTTGACTGCGGTAGGTACTGTGTAGCTGTAGCAGTAAGTTGTGGCTAGTCTTCTCTAGTCTGCTCTGGTCTGGTATGGTGTATCGTGTTGGCTGGGCCGGTCGCGGTGCAGCGATGCCGGAGCCTGAGTATTATCGTATAAGGTAAAAAGCAGCCTCGCGCATATCTAGTAATGTTATCTGAACTCCCACGTAATTTAAAAAAAAAAAAAGTCCTAATAATAATCTTTGTCATATAAAGTAATTTCTAACAAGCATTCATTTCAATTTAAAGAATTTACTAATTTCTCCAACCTGTGATCATTCCGATTGTTGCAAAAGAAAAATCAGTTGCTTCCTTTCATAAATGACCAATCTATCGGCCAGCATTGCACAGAGCTGTCCCGGAAAAATTTATTGTAAGAGCAGATATATTCGACAATTTTATTGAGGTAAGAATTTTTCCTTTTTTATTCAGAATGATCTTACAGGGCCATGACGCAGCACTGCTGTCGTCCAAAATTTACCAGGTTACTGAATTTATTTTTTATTACGAGATTTAGGAATTTTTCTGTTTCGAGCTTACATTAGATGAGAAAAGAATTTTGAGGGTACATTAAATGGGAAACAAATTTTGTGTGGAGGTTAAATGTGAATGAATTTCTGTAGGGAGGTTATAATTGGGAACGAATTTTGTTCTGGTGTTACACTAAAATTTGAATCATATCCATAATCTTTATTTTTATTATTTTTTGTGGGGATGTTACAAACTGTCCCAACGAATGCAGACATCCTGTGAACAAAGTTGACACCTTTTCATCAGACACGCTACTACTGGTGATAAACATTACGAATGAACTAAATTAGTACTCATTACGTACAAATAGTTATTAAAATGTGGAATAATGCCTAATTTTCAAGCAAAAGCTAAATACATTTTACATACTTAGTATCTGAAATGAGGGACTGTCTACGAGCGTTAATATCGCCATTCATGGTCATAGAGACACCTACTGTAAATGCGACAATGTACTCGTATTTCACCCAAGAAGACGTTGAACTTCAAGTTTTCAGGATTATTACCCGCACTTCTGAATACCTCATGAGAACCGACACGCGCGTAGTAGGTGACTGCTATGGATTTCGAGAATACTTGTCGTGTTTTCTTTGGCAAGGTACGTACTGTAAAGATACAGATCTTGCGAAACATCTACGAAACACTAAATTTTTGTTAATATTTGCAGCAACAAGGCCATAAGAAAGGAGAACTGGTTATGTAAGGGTCTCACAAAGAAATACTGCAAGAACGTTATAGTTTCGTGTTTTGGACAGTTACACTCAATGACATAAGTTTTATAAGAAGTTCAACACGGTGGACACTGCATACGAGAGGAATATAGAGGTACGCTGCAGTCCTTCGCTCCAAGACCTGTGTTCTAACATCCTGAAAATACAGAGATCGCAGTAGTAGAGACATTGTCCAGGTGTAGGCAATAAAGCCAGCAGCGCAGCGGTGGACTCATACGTCGAAGCCTTTCATGAATATTACTTAGCCGATGATCGCTTATTGATACCAACTTTGCACGGACATAGAATTGTCTACTGAACTGTAGCTGAGTCTTTTGTATGGGATGATCGGCTTCCATTGCTTCGCACAATGATCTAGACGGGCTTGTGATGCTAGCAGTCCCTCTCCACGCTGGTTGGCCTCCTCAACCTCTGACCTCAATGTGGACCACTATGTTCCCACATTAACTGTTGGATTCTACGTTAATCCTCGCATCGTATTGTGCGGGGATAAACTCAAAAATATTACATTAGGAAATTAAATTACGCACACGGAACGATAGAGCTACAGGCATTTAGCAGCTGCAAATTCGCTTTTCCTATGAATAGCTGAAAGGTGGCTACACTGAGCCACTGCGCCAGAGATTGCGCCAAAGAGTATTATTAAGCCGCCTCCACAGTGCCTGTTAAGAGCTCGTAGAAGTCAGTGCTTGGAGAGAACTCGTAGTAGTCAGTGCCTGTCGAGGTCTCGTGGTAGTCTGTGCTGAAATGTTGTAGCAGAGAGTGTTTGTTGAGATGTGCTATTAGGCAGTGCTTGCTGAGATGTGATATTGGAGAGTTCTGGTTGAGATATAATGTAAGGATTAGAATGATTTTCATCAATATAAATGAGGTAATTAACTCAGTTTGTTTTTATTTTAGTGTCCTAAATAATGCGTCATTACAGGTTCAGTCAACAAAGCATCTGGCGTGTGTTCTTGTATTAGAGTGTAATTCTACTTTCCTTGAGCAATTATGGTGTTTCTAATTTTCTTTTATCACGTCAGTATAATTGGTACTTAAAAATTCTTGTCTTGTTGAAGAAGAACAGTTACATTTGTGCTTTGGTTTTGTAGGTTTTATAGTTGCTGGGGACTTAATTAATTAATTGTGTTAACGAAAAATTTCATTCCATTCTTGTTGTTGTTCTTTGCAGTCAGATAGCGTAATAATACTAGTCAGGGCCAACCGATTACGAGACACAGCGTAATCGGACATACAGCTACGAAAAATTTAAAAAGTATTTCCATTATATTTAATTAAGCCCCCATGCACGTGGCGACCGCTGCTTCGGATCGTCCCTTGGAATTCTTCTGATTGTAAAAATAGTAGACTGTAGTATTGTTGTAGTAATTTGAGTTTAGTAATTGTAGTCTGTATTGCATGTGTAGATTTGGTAATTGTCATTTTTCTAATGGTATTTTTCAAAATTTAAATTGTTGTCTTGTCTACGGGTTTGACAATTTAGTGCAATTATTTCAATTGTTCGATTAATCGTGTTTGAGGGAAACTTTTCATGTAAATGGTATTGTTGGAGATAAAGAGTCATTGTGTGTAATTTTCGTAGAGTCACGAATTTTTTTATGTTTTGTAAATGATTACGCGATCGATGAAGAAGGCAAAAATGATGGATAGTGAGAATGACGAAATTGTTAACATGGCGAACTCGCCAACAGAGGAAAACAGTGTGATGAATAATGAAGTGGAAAACAATGTAATAAGTCGGGAAAATAGTCTGGAACCTTTTCAAAATTTTTGTCAATCAGAAAATTCACAGAATACGAGATCAACGATAGAAGATTCTGAAATGGTATCGAACAGAGATAGCTTTATGGCTATGCAGAAGGAAGTTAGTTTTGTGGGAAATGTTAGGGGCGAAAAGAATTTCGAACCGGCTGATATGGAGCAGTTGATGGGTGTAATATTAAATTTGGGATCAGAATTAAAAACACGGTTAGACTCACAAATGGGAACAATTAAAACAGAGATAGGAACAATTAAAACTCAGATAGGAACAATTACAACTGGTATGGGAACAATGGAGACACGGTTAGACTCACTTGGATCACAGTTAGGATCTGAATTAAAAACAGAGATAGGAACAATTAAAACAGAGATGGGAACTTTGGAAACACGGATAGATTCACGAATAGGGACATGTTTCAAAAATATGAAAGATGAATTAAAGAAAGAAATCAGAGAAGAAGTCCAACCGATTTTGAATTCTCACAATAACAGATTAATTGCAGTAGAGATTAGACAAAGGGAACAGGATAAAGAACAGGAAGAAAGAGATCGCGTGATAGTACAAAAATTTTCAGAGTTAAATTTACAACGTGCAAGAGATAAGGAAGAAATATTTGAGAGAATCGAGGAATCCGTACCAAATGACAGATTAAATAACCTAACACAACAGTATGAACAGTTAACTACTAAATGTGTTAATACTGAAACCCGAGTCGCGACACTTACGGAAGACGTAAATAAACAGAAAGTACAAATAGGTGATTTATCGGAAAGAGTTGAGGAGATTTCAGATAAATTGACAAGTCTTAGTTTAAATGGGGACAGAGATTCAGATGATACAGCACCATTGCCATTTGCAGAAACCGAAGAGTACCAGAACATAAATAAGCATGTTGAAAATCAGGGAAAATTTAATGAACGCGTTAAAAGAGAAGTTGAGGCATTACGAATGCAAGTCAAACAGATCGAAGGCGAAATTGTAGGAAAAGACAGCAAAAGAAATTTGGAATCACAGATAGCAGAGGGGTTTGAAGAAAATAATTTGTTTCATTTACGGGATGCAACAAGAGAGCGCCAGGCGCGCGAACTTTACAATAATCGACATTCGGACTGGGACAGACGCGGTAGGTCTTTGTCGCCACGAGGCGAAAACTTTGACTGTAAACACTTTTTGACTGTCCGGAAATTTAAGATCTTCCGCAACTCTAAGAATGACATACATCCATGTGCATGGTTAGTTCAATTTATGTACGCACTTCCGCCAAAGTTGCCATTAAGTCACAAACTGGAAATTATGTGCGGCTATTAAAGTCCTCAGGGGATTCACTACTCTAAGTGAATATGTGCCGTAGCGAGCATAGGGCCCCGAGCTGTAGTGGTGCTATTTCTCTTTTAGTTTTCTGTACCGCTGCCTACTCTTTTACTATTCTTTGCATCTGTCAAAACAACTCTTCGACTATCAATCTATCTAGTGAGTAAGTAAACAATAACCGGATTTGACTAATTTACCTAAAAGAGATTTCGAAAATTACTGTTTGGACTTACTATATTTTCTGCAGTATTCATTCGTCGTCTAAATGAAATTTTACCTGTTTATCTTCGTGACAACATTACTTCATATGTTGACAACATTCTTATTGCTAAACATTCTTGGAGTGAGCACAACAAAATTTTGGATTCAGTGTTACGTATTTTTGCAAAAGCTGGCATTACAGTGAACTTAGAAAAATCTGAATTTGGTCGTTCTCAGGTGAAATTTCTCGGTCACATTATTTCTACAGAAGGTATTCTTCCTGATCCAGAAAAACTTGACGCTATTCGTAATTATGCTGTTCCTACCACAAAACGTGATGTTCGTAGCTTCCTTGGTGTCTGTAATTTTCTTAGACGCTTTGTTAGATTGGACGATTTGGCCACACCTCGTTTATGTGAACTATCTGGAAAGACATCTAATTGGTGTTGGGATGAGGAAGCTCAGTCAGAATTTGAACAGCTTCGTGATGCTTTAGTTACTGCTCCACTTCTTTCACATCCAGATTTATCTAAAGATTTTTGTTTGGCGACAGACTCATCATACAAAGGCCTAGGTGCACATTTATTTCAAGAGATAGAAGAAGACGGCGTTGTAGTCCAGAAAACTATTGCATTTGGAAGTCGTGTTCTTTCTAAATCAGAAAAGAATTATTCGATTACGGAACTTGAAGCTTTGGCTGTTGTTTGGGCTTTCACAAAATTTCGCACATTTTTGTTTGGCAGACATACTAAGGTTTACACCGATCATCGAGCTCTGGAATTTCTTATGTCAACAAAATTAACTCACGGCAGATTGTCACGATGGGCGTTGTACCTACAGGAGTTTGATTTTAGTATTGTTTACATACAGGGTTCTTCAAATATTGTTGCCGATGCTTTATCACGTGCACCTATGGGTTTGAAACAAAGTGCTGAAGAGGACTGCATAGAAAACAATTATTGTTTTATGTATATTCAAGGTGTTGCGTTTGAGAACTTTATTTCGTCTTCGCTCCAGGACATCGCTAAGGAGCAAAATAAGGGTCCAATCTGGAAGGACATTAAGGAGAAGTGGAGGAGAAAGGAAAGCGTAGCGATTAGACAGCATTATTTAGTTCGCAATGACATTCTTTTTAAACGAAAATCGGTCGACAACTCTGTTTGGTTAGTTTGTATTCCTGATGAGTGGGTTAATAAGCTGATTTGGTATACGCATTTCAGTTATGCACACTTTGGTCCCAGAAAATGCTTTCATAAATTACGAGAAAATTGTTATTTCAGTAATATGGAAAAACGTATTCGATCTGTTCTGGCCAAATGCAAATTATGTCAAAAGGCTAAGCCGCCAACAGTTTCTCACAGAGCACCGTTGTTTCCTATCATTCCAGCGAAATTAAAGGAGATGGCTGCAGTCGATTTGTTCGGTCCAGTGGTTCGATCTACTAATGGTTTTGCGTACATTTTCTTAGCAGTGGAGTTGAAGTCAAAATATGTGTGTCTTACACCTTTACGCAAAGCAACAGCTCGTTCAGTATCTAACGCTTTCATCAAACATTTTCTTAAAGAAATTGGTCATGTTGATAAGGTTATATCAGATAATGGATCATAGTTTCGTTCTAAAATTTGGCTTCGTACTCTACAGCGTCGTAAAATTAAACCAATTTTCATTTCACTTTTTCACCCTCAATCTAACGCTTCAGAGAGATGGATGAAGGAAATCAATAAATTGTGTCGTCTTTATTGTCATCAGAATCACAGAACTTGGGATCAGTATCTTCATATTTTTCAAAACATTCTGAATGAACTCTCTAATGATTCAACTTCTTTACCGCCTATACAGATATTAAAAAACAAAGCACCGACAAATCGCATATCTGAAATCGTTCCTTTTCCACCTACACGGAAACTGCGGCATTCTGAAGTTGTCAACCTGGCTCTACGAAATATTGCATCTGCGGCTGCTAGAAGAGAGAGATCAGCTAAACGTCCTGGTCGTTTAAAAATCTTGTCAGTTGGACAGAAGGTGTTAATTAAGTCCCACCGTTTGTCTCACAAAGGAAAAGGCTTGTGTCGCAAATTTTTTCTGCTTTATAACGGTCCATATAGAATTCGCAAAATTATTCATGATAACACTGTCGAAGTAGAAACTCTTAAATCTCGACGCTCTAAAGGAATACATCATATATCTAACGTAAAAATTTTTGTGGAATGACATACTTTAGAGAAACACACAGCTACATGTAAACATGCGGAGAGTACAAGGATACCGCGCTGTGTTTTGGCGGCGGCACATACTCAAAGCAACAGTCAAGTCTGCGCGCCGCACAAGGCAGTCGTTGAGCGCGAACAATTGCTTCCTACGTCACGCGCCTACAGCTGATCGACAGCCGTAAACAAATACACAGTTTAATTTCTCCGATTAAATTCAGTATAAAGCTATAGTGACTTGATGAATTCTGTTATTAACATTCAGTATTTTTCAGGATACGGTTCTACAAAATATTTAAGAACTTCAGGTAAATTCTGTGCGTCTCCGACGTTAAGAGGACTTGCTATCGAGAAATTTTCAGGAAGAATGTAATTTCGAAGAAGAAACTAATAAACTAAAAAGGTAACTATTAATTGAGTTTATTTTTCAGGTAACATATTTACACTTAGGTACGTACTTTAGACGTAATTTGCTGCTCGCGATTACGTGATTCATACTTTGTGCTAATTTCATGTTCTATGAATTTACGTGTGAAGCGACGTGCTTGCGTACGTTAACTGATTTTGACAATGATTATTAATGAACTGGGTTGTAACTTGTGTATATTATGCATCGCTTGGCTGCACTGCTTTTTCACTGATGTCATACTTTTTAACTATGTGCCTGCTGTGCTTATTTATTTAAATTATAATTGTCACCTGATTTATTGTGCTGATGTGTTTAGGTATGTAAGTTATACTTTGTGATTTATCTGCTTGCGCCTTCATGTTTACTTATTAAGATGACATATGAACATTTATTTGCTTATGCTGATATGATGCTAATGACATGTTTACTGCTTTGCGTATGGATTGCATATTGATACATATCTGTTGTTGTCAGAACTACTCTTTAATTTGGTATATAGCAATGCTGTTGTACAGTGTACGAACATAGAGTTTAGGTTACAGTATGGTGGTAATTATAGATTGTTCGCTTGGCAGAGCCTCGTTGTAAGCATTGTGCTGCATCCACTTGTTGACATTCTGTTCTCTACTGGTATATTTACTCGCTAGTGCTTGTTTTGCTTGCGCTCAGTGCCTTATATTTTTAAGATAAGAAAATGAGCTGCTATAATTCGACGAACGACATTGGTACAAAGAACTTCGTTGAAGTCACATGAGCTGGAGGTTTTATGGAAGCTGTATAACTTTATGCTAATAGGAAGGAAGCTAACGACATGACATACCATTACTAGGTTTAGACCATTAACAGTTATTACACTGCATTTTTCGTGAGCAATTGAAATAGGAAGTGACACTTGATACAAGAAATACTCCACATGTTTGCTTTTGCCATAATTCTTGAAGTGGTGTACACACTGTGAAATATTATGATCATTCACACTCCGTAATCGTACTTAATTACTGAGAGTTATTCGAACTAAGTCTGTTAGAGGTCATGTATGCTTTTCTTTTGTTTATAATTCATAATGAGTAGAAGATTTGGTTCAGGTGGACTACACAGAGGTTGTGTGTGGACAATGTGTCTTCAGATTGTATGGGATGATGAACTGAAGTTTGCACTAGGATTTTATCTGTACTTGTTCGAGGAGACTGACTAGAGGAAAGAGTTGTTATAGAAGTGAAATGATATTGGTAATAAGGTTTATATGTATAGACGCATTGAAGAGGTATTATTGAGGTATTATTGAGATTGTGTGAAGTTGATGATTATTGGAGTTTTGGTGGATAAGAGGTAAAGTAAGTGAGATGCATATTTTTTTTGATGGTCTTATGGAACAAGGAGGATGAAGATAGCAGACTAGAAAACTAAAGTAGAAGGAAGATAGTCTATACACACACTTTGTTAAATCGCTAAGCAGTATATACTTTTTTTTGAAGAGAGGAAGTATTTGCATATCTTGGCTCACTGACAGTTGTTCAGCAACAGTACATTTGATCTGGCTTGGCAAACATTGGTCTTAACATGATGACTATGACGTTGACTTAACTATTATTGACTGTTATACATTGCTGCCACTACTACTAGATACACATGATCAACATCAGATTTTGACAGAATTACATTTACACAGTTAACACCATTCAATTACACAGTAGTACTTAATGTGGATGAAAGATGAATGAGTGTGTTTTGTGTGTTTTCCTTTCCTAATCCTACCCACCTGTCCTGTAAATAATATTTTATTTGTTTGTAGTGGCTTGCACTGACACCCATAAATATTATAGGTTTACTGATATTTGAGTATTTGTAATAGTTAATATGAAAATTATCTGACATCATTTGTGTGTTTGTTATGATTTGTATGTTTAGTGTAAAAGCATTTGTATGTGCATTCAAACTATTGTTCATGCCTGAACTGTCTGATTAGTGATGGTAAATATTATGAACTGTTACCTGCACTTTTCAACATGATGTGTGACACTTAGACATGTTTAATTTCTGCTGATGAACTGTGTGATCAGTGATAGTGAATATTATGGACTGTTACTCGTACTTTTTCTACATGATTGGTGCCACTAGGACATGTTTAATTTGTGCTTATAAAAACTGATGAACAATTTGATCAGTGATAGTGAATATTATGGACTGCTGTCTGCACCTGCTCAACATTACTGGGTGCACAGATGAAGCTACTTCTATGGAAATGATGTCACTTGCAGGTGTCTGCACCTGCTCAACTTTGCTGGGTGCCACTAATGGAACTGCTTCTACTGAAATGAAGTCACTTGTTGGTGTCTGCACCTGCTCAACATTACTGGGTGCCACTGATGGACTGCTTCTACTGCAATGATGTCACTTGTTGGTGTCTGCACCTGCTCTCAACATTGCTGGATGCAACTGATGGACTGCTTCTACTGAAATGACATTACTTCTTGCTGTCTGCACCTACTCAACATTGCTGGGTGCCACTGATGGATTGCTTCTACTGAACTAATGTGACTTGTTGCTGGGTGTACCTGCTAAACTTTACTGGGTGCCACTGATGGACTGCCTTTTACTGAAATAATGTGACTTGTTGCTGTGTGTACCTGCTCAACTTTACTGGGTGCCACTGATGAAACTGCTTTTACTAAAATGATGTCACTTGTTGGTGTTTGCACCTGTTGACCATCGCTGGGTGCTACTACTGGAACTAATCATTGAAAGCATTTTATGTGAACATTTGTATAAACTGATTTTTTGTGTATTGTGTAAACTATTATGTAAAGCCACATGTATGAAAGAATTTCTATTGCCTACTGTATTTTATATATTAGGTTATTGAAAGGTCAGTGCAAAGCCAAAATTTTAACTAATTATGTGATATTTAGGTATTAATATTATCTTTTACTTTTGTCTGTATTTTTCTGGACGAATTTGGTGGTATTTTCACCACCAATGCTGGCAAAAATACCATCAAATTCTGGGCTGTGGAGGAGGGGCACATGAAAGGTGGCTACACTGAGCCACTGCGCCAGAGATTGCGCCAAAGAGTATTATTAAGCCGCCTCCACAGTGCCTGTTAAGAGCTCGTAGAAGTCAGTGCTTGGAGAGAACTCGTAGTAGTCAGTGCCTGTCGAGGTCTCGTGGTAGTCTGTGCTGAAATGTTGTAGCAGAGAGTGTTTGTTGAGATGTGCTATTAGGCAGTGCTTGCTGAGATGTGATATTGGAGAGTTCTGGTTGAGATATAATGTAAGGATTAGAATGATTTTCATCAATATAAATGAGGTAATTAACTCAGTTTGTTTTTATTTTAGTGTCCTAAATAATGCGTCATTACAGGTTCAGTCAACAAAGCATCTGGCGTGTGTTCTTGTATTAGAGTGTAATTCTACTTTCCTTGAGCAATTATGGTATTTCTCATTTTCTTTTATCACGTCAGTATAAATGGTATTTAAAAATTCTTGTCTTGTTGAAGAAGAACAGTGCCGGATGTGTACGTTGAGTCACACTCCCACACACAGAACAATTACATTTGTGCTTGGGTTTTGTAGGTTTTATAGTTGCTGGGGACTTAATTAATTAATTGTGTTAACGAAAAATTTCATTTCATTCTTGTTGTTGTTCCTTGCAGACAGATAGCGTAATAATACTAGTCAGGGCCAACCGATTACGAGACACAGCGTAATCCGACATACAGCTACGAAAAATTTAAAAAGTATTTTCATTATATTTAATTAAGCCCCCATGCATAGCTGAGTACATACTTCGGAGACATAAAACTGTGGGAATTGAGTATCTATGCTTCTGCCGTTATACGTGCACCTTGCCGTTAATTTTCCATGTAAGAATTCTTCTGAAAATTATGTGTACGTTATTGTACAGTGAAACGCTTCTTGCATGTCTCTTCAAACTGTGATCGCTTTAATTAATCGCTTTACATAATATTAAAGCAAAAATCACAACAGGGTAAAGGCCCAGCATACACAGTGCACCATTTAAATGTAGTTTGCTAAAAATCACAAAATAAAACTAAGCTCAAATATTTATTTGAAGCTGCAATTGTGACATTAAATTATTACAGTTCGTACAGAAACTGAAGCGAAGGGAGAATTACAATACATGGTAGTTTACTATCAAAACATGTCTCAAACACGAAAAGCTGTGGCAATGCGTCTTAGGTGACGTAAAGGACGAATGAAAAATGTGTGGTGCTAGAGCAAAAATAATATCAATTGATCCAGAAATTTATGTGCATTTGCAGAACACAACAACCGCAAAAGAAGGCTGGGACAAATTAAAGAAGGTGTATGAAGACTCTGGACTTGAAAGAAGAAATGTTTTGTTGACTAAGTCCTTGCAGCTCGACTGGAGAACTGTACTTCAGTGAAAGAATCTGTATCCAGAATAATTTCCACTTTCAGTATGTTAAATACTTTAAGTTTTGAAGCGAGAGATGAATGGGTAGGATGCATTTTATTGCCCGGGTTACTGGATGACTGCAAATCAATTATAATGAGTCTAGAAAATTCCAGTATACCAATAACTGGAGACTATTACAACGAAATGTCTGCACGAAGTGAAGGATATAAGCGTTACCAATCTGTGAACAGAGACGCAGCTCTTCAAGTGAACAAGAAAGACAACAGATATTTTCTGAAAAGTTCCTGTCTCCGAGATGCTATAACTGCAATAAATCGTGGTCATATTGTAAGAAACTGTCGCAGCAAAAGGGAAGTAGCAAGTCATCGGAACGGACGTCAAATTACAAGTCATTTTTCACTACACAAGATAAAGCTGTAAATAATGACTGGTATATTTATTCTGCTGCTTCAACTCATTTGTCTAAACTCCCTTGTGAAGCGAATTCATTTAGATCGATATTGACTGCACGAGTAATGAGGACTGGCAAGTAATGAGGACTTACCCACTGAAGCAACTGGTGGCACACACATTTACTTCCTGCAAGTAAGATAGTGAGAAAGGAACGTTCCCCCATCTCTGCTAAACGAAGTTGTCGCATTTACGATAAGCAAAAGAATATATTTGCAAAAGCAACGCTCGATAATGGCAAGTACAAATTGGACCAGCAAGATAATTATTTCGTTTAAGCCAAGTCAGTATCACTATTAAATGACGTGAACTTATAGCACAGGAGATTTGGGTTTTTAAGTCCCGAGAGAATGAAGGTCTTGCACTAAGGTATGGCCAGTGGCATTAGTTATAAGGGAACTACTGATCCTCCGTGTGTTACGTACTTAGAAGGTACACAGACAAGATTACCCTTCTAACAATTCTGAGTTAAGAGCAAGAGGTATCCCTGAATTAATACATTCAGACTTGTGTGGCCCTATGGAAAAAAGATCAACTAGAGGTGCCAGATATTTCTTAATGGATGATTATTCGAGGAACATATTTTTTACTCATTACTTGAAAAAATCAAGCACCGCAAGTCATTAGAGATTTTAACAAGCTACTGGAGAAACAAACTCGTTTTAACAGTCGTATCTTGCCCACAGACCATGGGAAGGAATATGTGAATCAGTAACCAGCAAATTTATTACGGAACGATGCAATAATTCATCAAGCAATAGTCCCCTACACGCCGGAGCAAAACGCAGTTGCGGAAACTTATAATAGGACATAAGTGGAAAAATTACAGATTTCCGTAGTTGTATATATACGTTTGGATGTAGCTGTATTGCGTTGATGTACTGGTAGATATTGTGTGGTATGACTCCTATAGTTGATAGCTTAATTGGTATGATGTCAACTTCATCCTGATGCCACATGTCTTTGACTTCCTCAGCCAGTTGGATGTGTTTCTCAGTTTTTTCTCCTGTATATTTGTTATATTTGGTATGGATATTTCCATTAGTTGTGTTAATTTCTTCTTTTTATTGGTGAGTATGATGTCAGGTTTGTTATGTGGTGATGTTTTATCTGTTATAATGGTTCTGTTCCAGTATAATTTGTATTCATCATTCTCCAGTACATTTTGTGGTGCATACTTGTATGTGGGAACGTGTTGTTTTATTACTTTATGTTGTATGGCAAGTTGCTGATGTATTATTTTTGCTACATTGTCATGTCTTCTGGGGTATTCTGTATTTGCTAGTATTGTACATCCGCTTGTGATGTGATCTACTGTTCTTATTTGTTGTTTGCAAAGTCTGATTTATCTGTTGTGGTATTGGGATCTTTAATAATATGCTTGTTTTAATATCTGGTGTTTATTGTTTGATCCTGTATTGCAATCATGAATCCTTCCGTCTCACTGTATATATTGCCTTTTCTTAGCCATGTGTTGGATGCGTCTTGATCGATGTGTGGCTGTGTTAGATGATACGGATGCTTGCCATGTAGTGTTTTCTTTTTCCAATTTACTTTCTTCGTATCTGTTGATGTTATCTGATCTGAAGGGTTGTAGAAGTGGTTATGAAATTGCAATGGTGTAGCCGATGTATTAATATGAGTGATTGCTTTGTGGATTTTGGTAGTTTATTATTATTATTATTATTACTATTATTATTATTAACATTATTATTACTTGCTTAAAGTAAAAACAACTTATTGGTACTACGTATTTCAAATGAAATTGCACAACAAGTATCTCAGCGCTCGTTATTACAAACTGCAGTTCGTCTGTTGTGTACTGTGACACTCTCATTCAGCCATTCACGATACACCTTGGACACGGCTGAACATGTGAAGCCGAATTCCTGCACCACTGCCGAAACCGAAATTCCCGTTCGTCGGGCACCGACCACTACACCCCGTTCGAACAGTGCCAGCTCAAGTATACGTTGCACGTTACACAGATCACTTGCACATTCACTTCTCAGAAGGACTCCTATACACATACAGCTGGCACAGGAGGATTGTGTGCGCATACAACACATATGCGCCGTCTGTGTTCCACTATCCCATGACATGAGCTAAGTCAGTGTAATCTCTATACTAGCTGATCTAGTCTTAAGAGGAAAATACCATTAACTTTTGAGCTTTGTGTTCTGTAACGAAACAGGGGAAGTACCAATGCTTCAACCCATCGAATCTTGGCGGTCGCGGAAAGAGCAATAGCGATTGTTTGAGTGAGTCGTCTTTGAATGGCTGCCGCGGTACGAAGCAAAGCAGTCCCGAGTACAAGAACCACATCGGGAGTAAGAATATATGATTGTGTGGAAGAATATGGAGTGCAGCGGACCACGCTGAACATCGCTCCACAATTTGCCGATGGATGGACGAATTAACACGGAGGGATTGCCATGAGCTGGGCAGGGAACGCTTAGCTTTGGACAGTTTAAAGTTGCTTCGATATGTTGACCAATGGCTCTACATAAATTTTCCTCTGTTATAAGGCAAGAGCTTTTATCGTTCGAGTTAGTTTTCTGAAGGGAGTTCAGTTATCTCTGTTCGTACTTAACATGTCTGAAGAAAAGAGAATATGAGGATACCTGATAACCATATCTGTGGACCTGAGAACTTTCTGTCCACATAACCCTTCCCTTTTTTCATACTTCTTAACCGATAGTATAAGAAAAATTTTATATCTTAGTGACAACTGCGGTAACTTGAACAATTTCTGATGTTACGGTAGCATTTTAACTTCCGCAGTTTTAATGTAACAACTAAAGTACACTCCTGGAAATTGAAATAAGAACACCGTGAATTCATTGTCCCAGGAAGGGGAAACTTTATTGACACATTCCTGGGGTCAGATACATCACATGATCACACTGACAGAACCACAGGCACATAGACACAGGCAACAGAGCATGCACAATGTCGGCACTAGTACAGTGTATATCCACCTTTCGCAGCAATGCAGGCTGCTATTCTCCCATGGAGACGATCGTAGAGATGCTGGATGTAGTCCTGTGGAACGGCTTGCCATGCCATTTCCACCTGGCGCCTCAGTTGGACCAGCGTTCGTGCTGGACGTGCAGACCGCGTGAGACGACGCTTCATCCAGTCCCAAACTTGCTCAATGGGGGACAGATCCGGAGATCTTGCTGGCCAGGGTAGCTGACTTACACCTTCTAGAGCACGTTGGGTGGCACGGGATACATGCGGACGTGCATTGTCCTGTTGGAACAGCAAGTTTCCTTGCCGGTCTAGGAATGGTAGAACGATGGGTTCGATGACGGTTTGGATGTACCCTGCACTATTCATTGTCCCCTCGACGATCACCAGTGGTGTACGGCCAGTGTAGGAGATCGCTCCCCACACCATGATGCCGGGTGTTGGCCCTGTGTGCCTCGGTCGTATGCAGTCCTGATTGTGGCGCTCACCTGCACGGCGCCAAACACGCATACGACCATCATTGGCACCAAGGCAGAAGCGACTCTCATCGCTGAAGACGACACGTCTCCATTCGTCCCTCCATTCACGCCTGTCGCGACACCACTGGAGGCGGGCTGCACGATGTTGGGGCGTGAGCGGAAGACGGCCTAACGCTGTGCGGGACCGTAGCCCAGCTTCATGGAGACGGTTGCGAATGGTCCTCGCCGATACCCCAGGAGCAACAGTGTCCCTAATTTGCTGGGAAGTGGCGGTGCGGTCCCCTACGGCACTGCGTAGGATCCTACGGTCTTGGCGTGCATCCGTGCGTCGCTGCGGTCCGGTCCCAGGTCGACGGGCACGTGCACCTTCCGCCGACCACTGGCGACAACATCGATGTACTGTGGAGACCTCACGCCCCACGTGTTGAGCAATTCGGCGGTACGTCCACCCGGCCTCCCACATGCCCACTATACGCCCTCGCTCAAAGTCCGTCAACTGCACATACGGTTCACGTCCACGCTGTCGCGGCATGCTACCAGTGTTAAAGACTGCGATGGAGCTCCGTATGCCACGGCAAACTGGCTGAAACTGACGGCGGCGGTGCACAAATGCTGCGCAGCTAGCGCCATTCGACGGCCAACACCGCGGTTCCTGGTGTGTCCGCTGTGCCGTGCATGTGATCATTGCTTGTACAGCCCTCTCCCAGTGTCCGGAGAAAGTATGGTGGGTCTGACACAACGGTGTCAATGTGTTCTTTTTTCCATTTCCAGGAGTGTAAAAATCAGATTTGATAGTTTGTGTGTCGTCACGATTACGTTACGAGAGCCAAAAATTACAGTACAACTCTTAAATGTTTTAGTAAAAGGAATGCTCCTACCTGTTGCTAGTTGAAGCAAAAATTGTGTAAAAATTTTCAATTTATGCACAGTTTCCAGTAATGGATAGAAAATTAGCTAAATTTTGTTATGAGGAATGATATCTAGTTCTGATTTAAAGATGTGGGGCTTATAAAGAGTGTCTCAAACTCTCCATTACATTGAAGACAATATTGTCAACTTAGCACTTTCTTTGCATTGTGTAGGCACTTAGATATCGACAGTAACAATCTGAGGGCGAAACGTGTGAAGATGAAATTCAAAGAAAAATTCGCAAGCTTAGCACAAAACAATTGCAGGGTTAGATTTGTGATTGTTGGTCCAAGTTTGCAATAATCTCATGTTTTGCTTGTCAGTTAAAGATGCCTCCTTATCCAACAAATAATAATAACTATTCTCCACATCTAAATAAAATGATGTGGTTATTAAATGTTAATGTAACCTTGAAACTGAAATAATTTGTTAATCTGGCACTCAGCCATTACTGATACATATACAGTCTTTCGCCATTATTAATACTTGGTAGTGATGATTAAGAAGTTTCAAATAGACTTAACTCTTGGAATCCCTTCTCACAAGTTATTTAGTAGTTGCCAGGACCCAAACAAACTGCTTTTTATTAAACTCGTTCTTAGTAACAATAAGCTTTAGCCGCTGCTGCTGCATGCAGCTGCGAATTGCTGTTGAGGGCTTAAAGCACAGTGAAACTGACACTCATCCAACACATACACAGTTATGCAGGCCAGATTCCGTTTACTGATAGCTCAGGTTGATTGTCGAGTACATTTTCACACACGTATATAGGCATAATTGTAGCTATGACACATATTGGTTGCATATATCTGGTGATCAAAAAGTCAGTATAAATTTGAAAACTGAATAAATAACGGACTAATGTAGATAGAGAGGTACAAATTGACACACATGCTTGGAATGACATGGGGTTTCATTAGAACCGAAAAATAGAAACGTTCAAAAAATGTCCGACAGATGGCGCTTCATCTGATCACAACAGCAATAATTAGCATAACAAAGTAAGACAAAGCAAAGATGATGTTCTTTACAGGAAATGCTCAATATGTCCACCATAATTCCACAACAATAGCTGTAGTCGAGGAATAATGTTGTGAACAGCACTGTAAAGCATGTCTGCAGTTATGGTGAAGCATTGGCGTCGGATGTTGTCTTTCAGCATCCCTAGAGATGTCGGTCGATCACGATACTCTACCAACTTCAGGTAACCCCAAAGCCAATAATCGCACGGACTGAGGTCTGGGGACCTGGGAGGCCAAGCATGACGAAAGTGGTGGCTGAGCACAAGATCATCACCAAACGACGCGCGCAAGAGATCTTTCACGCGTCTAGCAATATTTTGTCTTTTTTTTGTTCTAGTAAAACCCTATGTCATTCCAAGCATGTGTGTCAATTTTTACCTCTCTACCTACATTATTCCGTGGTTTATAAAGTTTTCAAATTTATACTGACTTTTTGATCACGCGGTACGTTACAAGGTACAGCTTGTCTCATAATCATGGTGTCTATTAAACCAGAACAGCTGTACGAGCGAAACTACTGATAATCAGTTGGTTAAAGCAGAGAACAAGTAATTGTCCTATTGAGACTGGTGCTTGATATTAAATATTACAAGGTCACACACAGAATTTTTCTACCTGAGTTGTACCGGAGCCTGCTTGAGTTTTACGTATTTACCTTGCAGTTCACGAAAAAAAATGCTTTCAACTGAAACAATACAAGTCTAGGCGGTGAAAATTGCAGTCTTAATTTGTCATAGAAACTAGGATATAAATATATGTTATTCGGAATGAAAGTGAATTTGAAAGTGAAAGATTTAGTTTTTGACGTCATGCTTAATTAATTAAAATTTGTTACTTAAAGAAAAATTTATCTGTATTTGTTATTTTGGAAGTAACTACACTGAAACCTTCTATATTCTGTTGGATGACGAAGTGTCTTTAGGTTATTTCAGCCAGCTAATAGGAGTACTATGAACTTGTCTTCTTACTGTAAGTAGTTAGATATGTTGAAAGGTGCAGTAGTTTTAACTATATAATTAGTTTCATACATCAAATACCTCGTAACTGTTGTTACATTAGGCCATGTTACAGTTTCTGATTTATGCTGAACCCAAGACACGGATGACGCCCGTGAGAAATAATAAAACTAATACAACCTAAGGCTGTTATAAAGTGTCCCATACAAGGTGATCCACTATTAAGTCACAGTTTACATTTCATTACAGAACAGTCATAAAGTTTATTTAACAGTTAATTCCACTTTTATCATGTACTATGGTCCCTGCCATTTCACATTTCAACATAGGCACCAGCGTTAGTAGCACACCGTTGCAGGTGAGATGCAGTGTTTCTGACAGACCACTGCTGCAAAGTGTCCGAATCACGCTATTTATTGGCGTATATTTTCGCTTTCAATTCTACCCAAGAAAAGATGTGTAAAGGGGTCAAATCTGGACTCGTCGGTGTCCACTAAACATTTATGCAATGACTAATGTCACGGCCTGGAAAAATACTGCGAAGCCATTCTTATGTAATCAGTGCAAAGAGGGAAGTGAGCCTTCCCCACTAGAAGCTTCATTATAAAGGTTATATAATCGACAGGCATACTATTAGTTCGTTTCTCCATTGCGGGAACTACCTGGAACTAGGAAATAGCATTTTCGTGAGATAGTTAAACATATGTAGTGTATTAAGAAAATCTCAGTTTTACTGCCATAGATGTGTGGTACTAAGTAAGCATTTTTGTAGTGAGTGGACAATGCGATGAAAGTGATGTCCATTTACTCTTTTAAGAAGCTGTAGCCTCCACTACACTGTGTCATGCATTAATGCTAGTGTTTGAAAACATATATAACTATTGCTAAAGCATGTAATCAGTATTACGGTCATACTAAACAGCGACGCTAGTAATGATCTTTAAAAAATTTCTTTAGTTTTGGGAACGAAGCGCAGTAGGGTCTGTTTGCTTTTATCCCTCAAAATTTTTCATTTTATTCTTCAAGCAGTAACCAACCCAAGGTTTCGAACTACTAGTATACGGCGTATACATGAGGGTGTTCACATTTTTTTGCTTCCCAGTAAGCAATGCAACTACTATACTTGTATCCCAGAAGGCAGAAGATCTCCGTTCGACATTTAGATTTCTCGCGTTTTCCCTAAATGATCCTAAAGTGAAAACTGCATGGTTTCCTTAGGATACCGAAGACGGATTTTCTTATTATCTTCAGACATGTTCAAGACTGATTTTCTTATCATCTTCAGGCTCTGTGTCTTGACCAGTGTGAGATGGAACGTCGTCATGAAGCAAAAACACCCTCCAAGGAGGCTTTCTGCTGCTCTTCGTCTTGACAGTCTACTGTAACCTCATCGTGTTTCTGTAGTATGCCCTTTAAGAATATAGTCTGTTAGTATCACACAAGAAAAAAAAAAAAAAAAAAAAAAAAAAAAAAAAAAAAAAAAAAAAAAAAAAAAACACAAAAAACACACAGTATCACCTTTCCTCGAAGGTAGGTGCTTCAAATTCACTGTTCTTCACAAAGAGATGGTCTGCCACTCCAGTCTTCGATATTTGGACTTGTTTCACCACACTGCGTGTGTCTGCACCGCCTAACCATTGAGTCGTTCGATCACCTTCACCCAACTTAGCATTGTGCCCTCTGAAATGCAGGTAACGACATACCTGACACTACCTCCCTTTGTCAATGTACTGCACTATTGTGTTCTGCCATTGGATTCCTCAAGGGGGAGCAAAAGCACCACTTGCTTTCTTTCCCCCTCCCCCCCCCTCCACTCAAGAATCTAGAGTAAAGAGTTCTTATTCATGTACTGAGTGGACCTACATCCACATGGATACTCCTCAAATCACTCTTAAGTGACTGACAAAGGGTCCATCGAATCTCCTTTACAATAATTCTTTATTATTCAACTGTCGAACAGCGAGCGGAAGAAACGAATACCTATTTCTTTCTGTGGGACCTCTAATTTCCCCTATTTTATTACGATGATCGTTTCTCCCTTTGTAGGTCGCCGTCAACAAAATATTTTCGCATTCGGAGGAGAAAGTTGGTGATTGAAATTTCACGAGAAGATTCCGCCGCAACCAAACCAGCCATTTACTTTAATGATGTCCGTGCCAAATCCTGTATCATGTCCCTACAGTCTCTCCCCTATTTCGCGATAATACAAAACGTGCTGCATTTCTTTGAGCTTTCTCTATGTACTTCGTTAATCCTGTCTGGTAGGGATCAGAGACCGCCCAGGAGTACTGCAAAAAAAGACGCACAAGCGTAGTGTAGGCAGACACTTCAGTAAATCTATTACATTTTGTAAGTGTCGTGTCAATAAAACGCAGTCTTTACTTTGCCTTCCCCACATCATTTTCTATGTGTTCGATCCAATTAAAATTGTTCGCAATTGTGAATCCTAGGAATTTGGACGATTTTGTGGCCTTTAGATTAGACTGATGTATCGTGTAACCGAAGTTTAATTGATTTTAGCACTCATTTGGATGAATTCACGTTTTTCATTATTTAAGGTCAATTGCCAATCTTCAGATGTTTTCATAAATCGTTTTGCATTTTTTTATCTTCTGAGAAGTGTACTGGACGATAAACGACAGCTTCATCATCAGACAACCTTAGACAGCTTCTCAGATTGCCTCGTAAATCGTTTATCTAGGTAAGGAACACCAGACGCGCGTAGAACAGTACCTTGGGGAAAGCCAGAAATCATTTCTGTTTTACTCGATATCTTTCCGTCAGTTACTACGATCTGTGTCCTCTCTGACAGGAAATAACGATTCCAGTCACATAACTGAGGCGACATTCCATAAGCACGCAATTTCACTACAAGCCGCTTGTGTGGTACGGTGTCAAAAGCCTTTCGAAAATCTAAAGATACGGAATCAATTTTAATTCCCTTGCCAATATCACTTAACACTTCGTGTGTGTGTAAACAGCTAGTTGTGTTTCACAAGAACAATGTTTTCTAAATCCGTGTTGACTGTGGTGGTGTGTTGGGGCTTTTGGGCGCTGTGTTGACTGTGTGCCAATAGATCGTTCTCTTCGAGGTAATTCATAATGTTCCAGAATCCTGTTGGAAATCGATGTTAATGATATGGCCTTGCAATTTAGTGGATTACCAGTATTCCTTTTCTTGAATGTTGTGACTGTGCATCTTTACAGTCTTTGTGTACGGATATTTCGTCGAGAGAGAGGTTGTATATGTTCGTTAGGTAAAGAGCTATTGCATCAGCAACTCTGAACGGAATCTAATTGATATACAGCCTGAACCAGAGAACTTGCTTTTATTAAGTTATTTAAGTTGCTTAAATACTCACAGGATACCTAGTTCTAAGTTACTCAGGTTGACAGCAGTACTTGATTCGAATTCTGAATTATTTAGTTAGTCGTCTTTGATGACTGAATTTCGAAAGACTTTGCTCAGTAACTGTTTTTGCAGCACTGTCGTCAATAGTATTTCCATTGCTATCGCGAAGAGAAGGCATTGACTGTGTCTTGCCACTATCATACTTTACATACGACCAGAATCTCTTTGGATTTTCTGCCAGGTTTCGAGGTAAAGTTTCGTTGTAGAAACTATTATAGGTATCCCCCATTGATGAGTGCGCTAAATTTCGGGCTTCTGTAAAAGACCGCCAGTCCAGAAAATTTTGCGTTAATTCAAATTTGGCATGCTTTTTTTCTTTGTATCTGGGACAGTGTTTTGACCCCTTTTGTGTACCAAGGGGGGTCAGCTCCGTCATTGGTTGATCTATTTGCTATAAATCTCTCAATTGCTGTCGACACCATTTCTTTGAATTCAAGCCACATCTAGTGTACACTTACATTGTTAGTTTGGAAGGAGTGGAGTTTGTCTCTCAGGAAGTCCGCAGCTCGTGGTCGTGCGGTAGCGTTCTCATTTCCCGCGCCCGGGTTCCCGGGTTCGAATCCCGGCGGGGTTTGGGATTTTCTCTGCATCGTGATGACTGGGTGTTGTGTGATGTCCTTAGGTTAGTTAGGTTTAAGTAGTTCTCAGTTCTAGGGCACTGATGACCATAGGTGTTAAGTCCCATAGTGCTCAGAGCCATTTTTTCTCTCAGGAAGGCGTCGAGTGAACATTTATCTGCTTTTTTTAATACGTATGTTTTTCGTTTATTTTCGGAGTATTTGGTGATTGCGACATTTGATCTCGCTACGACAACCCTGCGTTCACTAATCTCTGTATCTTTTTTATGCTCATTATTAGTTCAGGATTATTTGTTGCTAATTGGTGTGGCCGAGCGGTTCTAGACGCTACAGTCTGGAACCGCGCGACCGCTACGGTCGCAGGTTCAAATCCTGCCTCGTGCATGGATGTGTGTGATGTCCTTAGGTTAGTTAGGTTTAATTAGTGCTAAGTTCTAGGGGACTCATGACCTCAGAAGTTAAGTCCCATAGTTCTCAGAGCAGATTGAACCATTTTTTTGCTAAGTGGTCAAGTGTGTTTTACAACCGTTTACTATTCGTGAGGGTTCATGAAATAACTGCCCGAAATAACTTTCAGAGAATGCGTTCAGCACGATTTCGGATGATGTTTTATGCATACTTCCGAATTTAAACATGTATTTTCGTCAGCATATCGAGGGTACATTAAAGTCAGCACCAACTATAATTGTATGAGTCGGGTAAGTATTTGAAATTAAGCTCAAGCTTTCATTGAACCTTTCAGCAATTGTATCATCTGAGTTGGGAAGTCGGTAAAAGGAGACAATCTTTATCACACTACTGGACATTAAAATTGCTACACCACGTAGATGACGTGCTACAGACGTGAAATTTAACCGACAGGAAGAAGATGTAGTGATATGCAAATTATTAGCGTTTCAGAGCATTCACACAAGGTTGGCACCGGTGGCGACGCCTACAACGTGCTGACATGAGGAAAGTTTCCAAACGATTTCTCATACAGAAACAGCAGTTGACCAGCGTTGCCTCGTGAAACGTAGATGTAATGCCTCGTGTAAGGATGAGAAATGTGTACCATCACGTTTCCGACTTAGATAGGGGTCGGATTGTAGCCTATCGCGATTGCGTGGGCCGTTTGCAAGACAACAACCATCTGCACAAACAGTTCGACGACGTTTCCAGCAGCATGGACCATCAGCTCGCAGACCATGGCTGTAGTTACCTTGACGCTGCATCACAGACAGGAGCGCCTGCGATGGTGTACTCAACAACGAACCTGGGTGCACGAATGGCAAAACGTCATTTTTTCGGATGAATCTTGGTTCTGTTTACAGCATCATGATGTCGCATCCGTGTTTGGCGACATCACGGTGAACGCAAATTGGAAGCGTGTATTCGTCATCGCCATACTGGGGTATCACCTGGCATGATGGTACGGGGTGCCATTGGTTACACGTCTCGGTCACCTCTTGTTCGCATTGACGGCACTTTGAACAGTGGACGTTTCATTTCAGATTTGTTACGACCCCTGGCTCTACCCTTCATTCGATCCCTGCGAAACCCTACATTTCAGCAGGTTAATGCACTGCCGCATGTTGCAGGTCGTGTACGGGTCTTGCAGGATACAGAAAATGTTCGACTTCTGCCCTGGCCAGCACATTCTCCAGATCTCTCACCAACTGAAAATGCCTGTTCAATGGTGGCCCAGCAACTAGCTCGTCACAATACGCCAGTCACTACTGTTGATGAACTGTGGTATCGTGTTGGAGCTGCGTGGTATCGTGTTGAAGTTGTACACGCCATCCAAGCTCTGTTTGACTGAATGCCCAGGCGTATCAAGGCCGTTATTACGGCCAGAGGTGGTTGTTCTGCGTACAGATGTCTCAGGATCTGTGCACTCAAACTGCGTGAAAATGTAATTACTTGTCAGTTCTAGTATAATATATTTGTCCAATGAATACCCGTTTATCATCCGCATTTCTTCTTGGTGTAGCAATTTTAATGGCCAGTAGTGTATATTCGGGTAGCCAAGAATGACTTCAGCCCATACTGACGCACAGGAACTATCAGCTTGATTTCGCTACAAGATAAATTTCTTTCATCAGTAACAAACACGCAACCGCCAACTGTGTTTAGTCCATCCTCTATGATTGCCGCTAGGTACTTCGCAAAAATTTCGGCCGAACTTTTCTCCGGCTTTAGCCAGCTTTCAGTGCCTATAACGATTAGACCATCAGTGGTTTCTGTTAGCGCTTGGAGCTATGGTACTTTTCCAACACAGCTACAACAATTTACAACTTTTATTCCGATAGTTCCTGTATCAATGTACTTCCTAGATTCGACCTGCACCCTTTGAGGCTGGAGCCCTTTTTTTGCATTTCCCCGAGACGCTCTAACCATCGATTCTCCGGGACATAATAAGTTTTTAGTGTCATCTGTATTATTTAGTTCTTGTCGCATGATACGTCTCGAAACTGACCTACTCATTTACATGAAGACTGGCCGAGTTCCCGGCGTTGCCAGCCTACGTATTTATTCCAATCTTCCACCATCTCCCCCTCACCCCTGTCTCTATCCACCATCTCCCCTCGCAGCCCTGTTCTTCTACTACTCTCCCTCTCTCCATCTGCTACATCTGCTACACCCCCCGCTGTCCATCTCCTCCTTACCCTTCTTTCCTCTTCTCCCTACAAACCAATAACCTTCTCCCCTCAATCTCCTCCTCATCCCCCCTAAGTCCATCTCTTCCAACCTTCCCTCTCTGTCCATCTCCCTCTCTGCTCTCTATCTCCTCATTGCTTTCTCTGTCCATCTCTTCCTCTTGCCTCTGCTCCTTTCCCTTCAGACCATCTCCTCCTTCCCCATCTTTGTTCATTTGTTCGTTTCCTACCTCTCTCTCTGTCCATCTCCTCCTGTCTCTGACCATCTCCTTCTCTTTTCTTTCTCTGCCCATCTTCATCTCACTTCTCTCTGTCCACCTCCTTCACTCCCCTCTCTCCGTCCATTTCCTCTGCTTTCCTTCTCCTGCCATCTCTTTCTCCCCCATTTGCCTATCTCCTCTTCTTCCCCTTTTAGATAATTTCTTCCCCCCTCCCTCTGCCATCTCCTCCACCCTCCTACGTGTGCTCATCTCCTCCTGCCCCTAGTTTGCCCCCTTCTATCCATCTCTGTTTCCATGTTATCACCGCTACCACTATAGGGTTTGCTAGTTCTTATCCCCACACTATTTAGTTCCTGATAGTAGGTGGAAGGTGTGTGAAGTTTGGTTGAGATTAGTCCAGGGGTTCAGGAGCATCTTTTTACCCGTGGCTTTACCCAAGTAAACATACGTCTCATATGTTTCACCTGTGTTTAACATGTTTGACACGCATATATTTGCACATGGTTCACCTATATCTCTAGAGAAGTTTGCCCTGCAGTTTCATCTCACGCAGCTCGCTGTTTATGAGTCCTATCTCCTACTGTGTTTAACAATTGTAAAATTTTGTAGGTAAGTTTAACGGCATATGTGGATACTACCCATGAAAGGTGTCGCGAATACAGTACGCTGTAAAAAAAATAGTAAATTAAAACGTCATGCTTGACGCGACAGTTTTAGTGCTTGACCGGCGAAAATATAGAAAACTATAAACCTTTTTCCTTCTATAATTTTGTCGGGCTTGACGGCAAGAGAATGTTCCATAAAAGTTTGAAATTATGTGTAATGTTTGTTGGAAGTCACTAACTACTCCCATTATCAAGTACTGTATGAATAATGCCTGGCTACTCGCATGTAGTGGCCTACATTTCTTTTTCACCCCCCACCCCCATCCTTTTGATAGATAGGTGTTTATCTTTTTTTTTTTTAACCAGACGTGTACCACGTTTGTTCGAAATCGTAGGAGGAGTTGTGGAACATACATAAATAGGTACGTTCATTTTTATAATATATATATATATATATATATATATATATATATATATATATATGGATGAGAATTTTAGTCTTTCCCCTGGAAGGGCCCACGTCATGGCTTTTCTACTAGCGTGGTACGGTACTGTGACGTGCGGCTACCAGTTTCAATGTACACCACAACTGCAGAAATTTTTCTTCAAAACAAGAAAAAATTAATTATCTAACTTCATGGTGATTAAGACTTGATGATTATCTCTCGATTCCGTACTGTTAGGTACTGAGCCGTGTATCGGTTCCTATCGATAGAGGTTTCACCTTTCTAATGTACACTACTGGCCATTAAAATTGCTACACCAAGAAGAAATGCAGATGATAAACGGATATTCATTGGACAAGTATATTATACTGGAACTGACATGTGATTACATTTTCACACAATTTGGGTGCATAGATTCTGAAAAATCAGTACCCAGAACAACCACCTCTGGCCGTAGTAACGGCCTTGATACGCCTGGGCATTCAGTCAAACAGAGCTTGGATGGAGTGTCCGGTACAACTGCGCATGCAGCTTAAACACGATACCACAGTTCATCAAGAGTAGTGACTGGTGTATAGTGACGAGCCAGTTGCTCGCCCACCATTGACCAGACGTTTTCAGTTGGTGAGAGATCTGGAGAATGTGCTGGCCAGGGCAGCAGTCGAACATTTTCTGTATCCAGAAAGGGCCTACAGGACCTCCAACACGCGGTCGTGCCTTACCCTGCAGAGAAATGTGGGGTTTCGCAGGGATCGAATGAAGGGTAGAGCCAGGGGTCGTAACACATCTGAAATGTAACGTCCACTGTTCAAAGTGCCGTCAATGCGAACAAGAAGTGACCGAGACGTGTAACCAATGGCACCCTATACCATCATGCCAGGTGACACGCCACTATGGCGATTACGAATACACGCTTCCAATGTGCGTTCACCGCGATGTCGACAAACACGGATGCGACCATCATGAAGCTGTAAACAGAACCTAGATTGATCCGAAAAAATGACGTTTTGCCTTTCGTGCACCCAGGTTCGTCGTTGAGTACACCATCGGAGGCGCTCCTGTCTGTGATGCGGTGTCAAGGTAACCACAGTCATGGTCTCCGAGCTGATAGTCAGTGCTGCTGGAAACGTCGTCGAACTGTACGTGCAGCTGGTTGTTGTCTTGCAAACGTCTCCTTCTGTTGACTCAGAGATCGAGAAGTGGCTGCACCATCCGTTACAGTCATGCGGATAAGATGCCTGTCATCTCGACTGCTAGTGATACGAGGCCGTTGGGATCCAGCACGGCGTTCCGTATTACCCTCCTTAACCCACAGGTTCCATATTCTGCTAACTGTCATTGGATCTCGACCAACGCGAGCAGCATTGTCGCGATACGATAAACCGCAATCGCAGTAGGCTACAATCTGACCTTTATCAAAGTCGGAAACGTGATGGTACGCGTTTCTCCTCCTTACACGAGGCATCACAACAACGTTCCAGCAGTCAACGCCGGTCAACTGCTGTTTGTGTATGAGAAATCGGTTGGAAACTTTCCTCATGTCAACTCGTTGTAGGTTTCGCCACCGGCGTCAACCTTGTGTAAATGCTCTGAAAAGCTAATCATTTGCATGCCACAGCATCTTCTTCCTGTCGTGTAGTCAAAGTCCAAGACTCCGAGTCTCGAAACACCCACCGTTCTTTTGCAACTCCGCCACTGTAGCGCATCGAAATGATCGTATGTTGTGTGTATGGATTTCAGGGGCACTTTCAAAATGCAAACGAGGTCGTATTTCGGAGTTTATTGTGACCCTATTAAGCAGAATAAAATAATTACATTTCATTTGTTTTCTTTTGTTAGGTACTGTAGTATCGATAACAGAGAGAGATGGATATCCCTTCTTTGTTCAAATCGAATTAGAAAATTGTGTACTGAGGGGTTTGTATAAGAGGTCAACACAGGAAACGTGTAAGGACAGTTGTCATCACTAATGTATATTTGTTCATTCAAAAGGAAACCAGGGCATTACAGGACTCCTTTTGGTTGTCAGGGACAGAAAATTAAAGCAATAAGGTTCATTGGTGATGCAGAAATGGTAGCCAAGAGCGAACGAACATTGCGTTTTGTGCTGTATGTCATAAAAATGTTGTTGGTGTAGGTTCAGATACTCACATAAATACGAAGGAAGCCTGACAGGAGGACATGTTGAAGTACTAAATATTGGCGAGACTAAAGAAAACGAATTTGTTGCCCTAGAAGAAGCGTTCGACAGTATAAAATAAATGGGGCAAAATGCACGAAATTCTAAGAACAATAGGAGTAAGCTATAGAAAAAGACTGGTAACTTTGTTTATTTATTGATATATTTTTTGAGTCACCAGTCTTCTGACTGGTTTGATACTGCCCGCTACGAATTGCTCTCCTGTGCCAACCTCTTCATCTCAGAGTAGCACTTGCAACCTACGTCCTCAATTATTTGTTGCAAGTATTCCAGTCTCTGTCTTCCTCTACAGTTTCTGCTGTCTACAGCTCCCTCTTGTCGCTTAGAAGTCATTCGCTAATGTCTTAACACATGTCCTATCATCTTGTAGCTTCTTCTTGTCAGTGATTTCCACATATTCCTCTTCTCTCCGATTCTGCGTAGAACCTCCTCATTCCTTATCTTATCAGTCCACCTAATTTTCAACATTCGTCTATAGCACCACATCTCAAATTCTTCGATTCTCTTCTTTCCGGTTTTCCCACAGTCCTTGTCTCACTACCATACTGCAATGCTGTGCTCCAAACGTATATTCTCAGAAATTTCTTCCTCTTGTTAAGGCTTATGTTTCATACTAGTAGACTTCTCTTGGCCAGGATCGCCCTTTTCTCCAATTATAGTCTGCTTTTGATGTTCTTGCTTCACCCTACCTAGGTAGGAGAACTCCATAACTTCATCTACTTCGTGACCATCACACCTGATGTTAAGTTTCTCGCTGTTCTCATTTCTGCTACTTCCCACTACTTTCGTCTTTCTCCGACTTACTCTCAGTCCATGTTCTGTACTCATTAGACTGTTCATTCCATTCATTAGATCACGTAATTCTTCTTCACTTTCACACAGGCTACCAATGTCATCAGCGAATCGTATCGTTGATATTCTTTCACCTTGAATTTTTATTCCACTCCTGAACCTTTCTTTTATTTCCATTGTTGCTTCTTCGATGTACAGGTTGAACAACAGTGGCGAAAGACTACATCCCTGTATTACACCCTTTTTAATCCGAGCATTTCGTTCTTCGTCGACCACTTATATAATTCCGTCTCGGCTCTTTTATATATTGTATATCACCCGTCTCTCCCTACAATCTACCCTTATTTTTCTCAGAATTTCGAACATCCTGCACCATTTGACATAGTCGAATGTTTTTTTTTTCAGGTCAAAAAGTCGTATGAATGTGCCTTTGTTTTTCTTTATCCTTGCTTCCATTATCAACTGCACCGTTAGAATTGCCTCTCCAGTGCCTTTACCTTTCCCGAAGCCAAACTGATCGTCATGTAATACATCCTCAATTTTCTTTGCTATTCTTTCATATATTATTCTCATCAGCAACTTGGATGCATGAGCTGTTAAGCTGATGGTGCGACAATTGTCTCACTTGTCAGCTCTAGCAGTCTTCGTAATAGTGCGTATGATATTTTTCCGAAAGTCAGATGCTGTGTCGCCAGACTCATACGTTTGCACACCAAAGTGAAGAGTCGTTGTTTACCACTTCACCCAAAGATTTTAGAATTCGTGAGCGAATGCTATCTATCTTTCCTGCCTTATTTGATATTCAGTCCTCCAAAGCTCTCTTAAATTCTGATTCTAATGCTGGATTCTCTATATCTCCTAGGTCAAATCCTATTTCTTCTTCTATCACATCAGATAATCTTATTGAGGCCTTAAGTGTACTTTTTCCACCTGTCCGCTCTCTCCTCTCATTTAACAGCAGAAGCCCGTTGAGCTCCTGCTGTTACCACCCTTACATTTGCTTACATTTGGGGCACTGAATGTTGTTTTGACTATCCTATATGCTGAGTCAGTCCTTGTGATAATGATTTCTTTTTCGATTTCTTCACATTCTTCACGCAGCCAGTTCGTCTTAGCTTCTCCACTTCCTATTTATTTCATTATTTAGCGACTTGTATTTCTGTATTCCTGAGTCTCCCTCAATATTTTTGTACTTCCTTGTTTCATCAATCAACTGAAGTACTTTTTCTGTTATCCATGGTTTCTTCCCAGTTACCTTCTTTGAACATATGTTTCCCTTTCTAACTTCTGTGATTGCTCTTTTCAGAGATGTTACTTCCTTTTCAACTGTGCTGCCTACGGAGCTATTCCTCATTGTAGTATCTATAGCCTTTGCGAATGTCTAGCGTACCTCGTCATTCCTTAGTACTTCTGTGTCCCACTACTTGGCATATTGATTCTTCGTGACTAATCTTTTAAACTTCAGCTCACTCTTCATCACAATGACATTGTGATCTACGTCTATGTCTGCTCCTGGGTACGCCCAGCATATGATTTCGGAATATCTGCTTGACCATGAAGTAATGTAACTGAAATCTTCCTGTTTCATCCGGCCTTTTCCAAGTATTCCTCCTTCTCTTGTGATTCTTGGACGGAGTATTCGCTATCACTAGTTGAAATTTATTACACAGCTCAATTATTCTCTCTCTTCTCTTATTCCTTGACCCAAGCCACCATTCTCCTGTAACCTTATCCTCTTCTCCTTCCTATATCTGCATTCCAGTCCCCCATGACTATTAAATTTTCATCTCCCTTTATGTACTGTATTACCCTTTCAGTATCCTCATACACTTTCCCTATCTTTTCAACTTCAGCTTGCGACGTCGGCATGTATACCTCAACTATCGTTGACGACGTTGCTCAACTCACAATGGCATGTGGATGATACCAATGGTGTTTGCCGATTTGGGGTGAGGTCTTGGAGAGGTTTGTTGCCTCTTTATTCATGTATATATCACTACCGCGTCCCTCTCTGACCACGCCACGGGAGGGCGCGAAACAGAAAGACTGAGAAAGCATTTGGATTGCACCAGCGGTGTCACCGAATTGGCATGGAGTTCTTAAAGAGATCTTTTACAATTTTATTCAAGCATATATCATTGTCGCACCCCTCCCTAATCACGATGCTGAAGGGCCTGAAACAGAAGAGGTTAAAAAAATATTTAGATTGTTGTCCCACGATGTCCCCAGACGATTCATCCAATCTCTAAGTAGGATTGAACAGAACGCCGTTCAGTTTCTCCGCGCACTGCGAACTGTTGTTTCCAACTGCAAAATGTATTGGAATCAGCGCCCCAAGGGAATGTGTGGTTTCACTGACGTTCTTTAGGTCACCTTCTGAGGCATTTTCAGCATCTGAGAAACTGGTGGATGAAATGCACATTAGGCAATAATTCTTTCGAAGATCTTCGACTTGAATGACGATCCTAAGTGTCTTCAGCTTTGTTCACGAGTGCGTGTAATGTGTTTCACTTTGCCTTTCACATAGAAAGTCTTCCTGCTGATGATTCTCTGTTTTTACGAAGTCTCGGAAATATGATCCTTCACTTGAATTGCGTAGGGTAGTAAGGAAGAACAAGCGTATTCTTGAGCAGTGTTACAAGTAAGAGTAACTTACGTGTTTCTCAGCGCTATAATGTCTATCCTTTCAGGCAACCACCTGACGATTATTTAGGTTTCGTGTATCATTTTGCGTTTTGCTATGTATTTCTCAATGAAAATCATACGAACCTATAGTTTCTTAATTGTGAACTTGGCTCTTGAATGGTGAAATTTCCGTATATAGATTAAGGTAACATATGATTTCATATGTATACCACCATGTTAAATTCCTTAAAAATGTTTTCACATTATTCGCTATTAGCATCCCCTGCCATTGTTCTCGTTGCTGGGTTTTAAATTCTGAACAACTGTCTAAAACGTACGTTTCCGTACAACCTCACAGCATACAGTAAAACGCTAAGGACCTTTGTATAGTAAACACATAGGGTTGTTTCAGTGTTGATGCAGTCCCTAAACATTCGTCAAATACTAAAGTATTTACTCTTACTTCTGTTCAATAGCTCATTATGTTTTCCCATCTGAAGTGATCAACTAACCAAACTGGTTCACTGGTCCATCTGATAAGAAAGGAGGACCGCAATACGGATGGCTGAACATTAGGTTTCATATGCATGAATAAAATGGAAAAAGATCTCTTTAGGAGCCCCATGCCAATTCGGCGACACCGCTGGTGCAATCCAAATGCTTTCTCAGTCTTTCTGTTTCGCGCCCTCCCGTGGCGTGGTCAGAGAGGGACGCGGTAGTGATATATCCATGAATAAACAGTGTCAGTTAGACCGTCAGTGAGAGCGCACCGCTAGTTCCTGCTACTAATAAGGCGAATACACCGTTCGCTTGTTACATATTTTTACGAGCTTTAAACAGGAGCGACTTATTTTCAGTTATCTGTGTTGTTACTAGTTTATTTTTGTAATTTCTTGCGTGTTCGAGTGCTTACTAGGCACAACCTTTTATTTCAATGACAGTGTAGTGTACAGTACCACTGTTGCTATAGGCCGTTGTATCGACCCTCGTATCGTACAGGCATTTGTTTGTTTTGTTAGAACAGCCCAGTGTAAGTTACACCATCAGCGAGAGAGCACTTCGATTTCCCACTGCTAATAAGGCGAGTACACCGTTCGTTTGTTGCATATTTTTACAAGCTTAAAACAGGAGCGACTGCAGTAATGGATAGCTCATGACTTCCATATGCGCCAGATTCATTCCTTGTTTCGTTCACTAGGTCTACACTCAACTACTTGCCGCTATATGCTATTAAAATTCTTCAACAATTTCAAGAGTGATATACTTTGTACTGCCGTTGTTATCAACATTATTGTCAATTTGTCGCAGCTTAAAACAGTATCAGTAACAAAAAAACTAAATTTTCCTGTTTTTTTTTTTAATAAATATGCAAATCAAGGCTTTTTCTTGTGTTAAGAGAGCACAGTTACACGGTGTCCGTAGGGGATTCTTAATTAAGGCTATGAGTCTAGTATCTTAATTGGATTGAAGACACGTGAAGCTGTTGAAGCATAAACGTGACGTTCTGTGCTACAGTGAGACTGAAAGGCTTCATTGCTACTACAGAAGCCTTGTGCGGCTTCTCGGGAAAGGCTTTCTGCTTTGTGTATACCAGTGGAAAGGCGCGTTGATCGGTTTCAAGCCTCGACTGCGCGACTTACTGGTGTATACGTTGTTGCATTAGTTTTTACTGACCTTACTGCAGCGTACCCTTCTTCTCTCGGCGTGGTGATGTCTCTTATGGGGATAAACACAGTGCCTTTGTAATGACATCAGGTTTATATTTTGCAAGTTTTTCTTAAATCACTTCAGATGTATGCCGATAAGATTCTTCCTGCCACGTAACGACCCATTCCTGATGCCATCTTTTTCCAGCTGCGTTACTGCTTTTTCCTGGATGACTTCGCCGTCGAGGGGGAAACTATGCTCTTATTTTCACTCCAAGTGAGCTACTGTAGCGTAAAACTGTCTCCGGCTTGGACGCTCCCGGGTTGAACTCCCTCCTGGCGGAAAACTGGCTGTATTTACACCCCGTTTATAAACATAAAGCCGCCATTCAGAGGAAATTGGGTAATACGTTTCCCTATATCTTATTTGCATAATGCGTACAAAATACGTTTACATCATAAGTGAAATAAACTTTTCTTGCCACTCCGTTGGGCTCAGGTTTATTGTCTTCTTTTCTCATTGCAGTTAGTCATGGACAACACATGTCCTCCGGTATTCTTCTGTAAGGTGACGTGTCCAGTTTACAGCTCATTTTATGGCTTTCGGCGGCCGTAAAACAACCATTAACCAAAAAATGCCTGTCTCTCCTCCCAACTCGTGTGCCACAGTGTTGTCCCCATCCTTTTAAGTTGGATGTGGGAACCATTCCAACTCTGACACACAGACACACTGTGATATTATTCTGCCAGATATAAATTGTTACTTCTACTGCGATTTTGCTTAGTTACCATAACGAAAGATCTGAACGAACTATAGAACATATAATCATTTAGCTGTTAAAATCATATGATATTTTATTGCACATGTATATACTGTCAAGCCCAGGGATCGCGGTAATGCTCCCTTACAAACTGTATTATTTTAGGTTTATAATTTATATAAAAAACAGGTACCAGCCACATGTATGGTTTAAAAAGATTTATTATCTTGAGACCATGACCGGTTTCGGATTTTTCTTTACAAATCCATCTTCAGATGGCAGATTACAAGCATTCTTAGTTGCACCTAGTTTTGTTTATGTTAATCGCTTGCTGCACTGGGAAAAAAAGAAATATTTTTGTTGTCATATCGGTAATGGCATTTTTACGAAAGATTTACTTCTTTTACAAAATCTTATTGCTCATGAGATGGTTTTTATAAACCTTAGTGAACTTGCAGGTTAGTGTACTTACCAGCTGTGTAGTTCTGCTTGACGAAATATTCGTGCGTTTATGTTTTCGAACGCAAGCTTAATACACTTTTCAAAATGCACTATGTGAGTGCTATTCCAGTCAATGGACGTCACTTTCCACCTCATCATCTTAATTACACACGCAGCACACACGAATAACGTTTACAACACGTGGCCCAGCTTCACATTACAAACGAGAACAATATTTGCAAAGAGCTTACAGTCATAACGGTGTTAACTTACAGATGCTGTATAGTCGTTATGGGTACAGTAAAATATCTCTTTGCTATTGTATGAAATTAATCTAAAAAGTAACAAATAAAATTAGGTACAAATATGATTACAAACATTATATGTAGTACAGAATTACTGTGTGTTACTAATTAGTTGTTACAATAGTAGGAGAAAAATTCTAATATATGACATAAAATGCAATGCACATGTTTTCATTATGCAATTTATCAATGACATATAAACAGTTTTTGGGGCCTGTATACTGCATGTTTTTGATGGAATATTGGGCTTAAGTTAATTTAAAAAAGTAAAAGCTTCTTCAAAGTTATTTAAGAAGAGGGTGTTAACTGACTCTGTCTGTTTATTCAAAATGAGATCAGGGAACCTGTTTTTATGTGCATGAATCTCAATCTCCTCTAGGAGATTCAATGTGAATCCTTTGTCTTTGAGGTGTAATATCTGCAGGTTGTTTTCTATATTCTCAACTGTATGATTGTTTTCTTCAAGATGGGTGGCAAAAGCAGATTTGCTTAGGTTTTTCAGATGTAGGGCATCAAGGTGTTCCTTGAATCTTGTTTCAAAAGCTCTACCTGTTTGGCCATAGTAGAATTTAGGACAGTTGTTACACTTGAGTTTATAAATTCCAGATCTTTTATGGGGTATGCTATTGTGTGGGAGTGAGTGTACGAGACTTTGTTGGAGTTTGTTATTGGTAGAGAAACTAATTTTGACATTATTCTTCTTGAATAAGTTGGAAATTTTATATGAAAGTGGGCCTATATACGGTAGGGCTACATATTTTACTGATTTTTTGTCTTTCATAGTTATTGTGGCTGTTGCTTGTTGCAAAGACCTATTGCTAGCAATTTTTACTTTAGTTTTTTGAGAGAGTGTGTCTATGATTGAAGCATCATAGCCATTATTTTGGGCAATTGATTTGATTATGCTGATTTCTTTGTGCTGTTCAGTGGGGGTGAGGGGGACTTTATGCATACGATGTAGCATTGACCTTAGCCATCTTATGTTGGTTCGGGTGGCAGGATGTGTTACTGATGGTAACATCCGTGGTTGTCGCTTTTCGAAAGATACCAAAATGGTGTTTGTTATTTATGTTTCATATTTTGTGATCCAGAAAATTGATGCTATTATTTATTTCATGCTCCACTGTAAATTTGATGTTGCTGTGTAATTTGCTCAGAACTTCAGCTAAAGCATCAATTTCGCTGCTGTTACCATCAAAGAGTAATAGAGTGTCATCTACGTATCTCTTGTAGTAAATTATATTACTGTTCATTTGGTTATTGGATGAGAAGGACTTTTGCTCAAGATGGTTAATGGAAATATCAGCTAATAATCCAGCAAGACTGCTACCCATTGCAAGGCCATCATTTTGTTTATAGACTTTATTATTGAAGGTGAAGTAATTATTAGACAAAATGAGTGTATGAATCAGAATACATTGAAAAAACTCTTGTTTTTATTCAGTCCAATAACTTCACAGAACTAGAATCAGACCCCACAGCAAAATTTCAAGCTAAACTTCGTAAATTACTCAACAGTTTTGAATCCCTTTTAAATAAATGTGAAATTCGGGACTGCAATACCATGCGTCCAACTGCACCGAAACTTCGGTCACAGCCTAAGATTCACAAAGAAAATTCCCCCATACAACCTGTTGTGAACTCAAGAAACAGCCCAGCATACTACATAAGCAGAAAATTGAAGGATCTCCTTACCACTTACTACATGTTCGAACATAGTTATACAGTTAAAAACACAGTGGACCTTATAGAACATATCAGAGACATCCACATACCACCAACAGCTAGATTTGCCTCACTAGATATTGTAAACCTATACACTAACATCCCAGTAGATGAAACAATTAATATAATAAAATGTAACTTTTTAGAACGCAAAAAGAACAATCTACCAGAAATATATGAGTTAATAGAGATCCTCACACTCATTTTGTCTAATAATTACTTCACCTTCAATAATAAAGTCTATAAACAAAATGATGGCCTTGCAATATGTAGCAGTCTTGCTGGATTATTAGCTGATATTTACATTAACCATCTTGAGCAAAAGTTCTTCTCATCCAATAACCAAATGAACAGTAATATAATTTACTACAAGAGATACATAGATGACACTCTATTACTTTTTGATGGTAACATCAGCGAAATTTATGCCTTAGCTGAAGATCTGAGCAAATTACACAGCAACATCAAATTTACAGTGGAGCATGAAATAAATAATAGCATCAATTTTCTCGATCTCAAAATATCAAACATAAATAACAAACACCATTTTGGTATCTTTCGAAAAGTGACAACCACTGATGTTACCATCAGTAACACATCCTGCCACCCGAACCAACATAAGATGGCTAATTTCCGGTCAATGCTACATCGTATGCATAAAGTCCACCTCACCCCCACTGAACAGCACAAAGAAATCAACATAATCAAATCAATTGCCCAAAATAATGGCTATTATGGTTCAATCATAGACACACTCTCTCAAAAAACTAAAGTAAAAATTGCTAGCAATAAGTCTTTGCAACAAGCAACAGCCACAATAACTATGAAAGACAAAAAATCAGTAAAATATGTAGCCCTACCGTATATAGGCCCACTTTCATATAAAATTTCCAACTTATTCAAGAAGAATAATGTCAAAATTAGTTTCTCTACCAATAACAAACTCCAACAAAGTCTCGTACACTCACTCCCACACAATAGCATACCCCATAAAAGATCTGGAATTTATAAACTCAAGTGTAACAACTGTCCTAAATTCTACTATGGCCAAACAGGTAGAGCTTTTGAAACAAGATTCAAGGAACACCTTGATGCCCTACATCTGAAAAACCTAAGCAAATCTGCTTTTGCCACCCATCTTGAAGAAAACAATCATACAGTTGAGAATATAGAAAACAACCTGCAGATATTACACCTCAAAGACAAAGGATTCACATTGAATCTCCTAGAGGAGATTGAGATTCATGCACATAAAAACAGGTTCCCTGATCTCATTTTGAATAAACAGACAGAGTCAGTTAACACCCTCTTCTTAAATAACTTTGAAGAAGCTTTTACTTTTTTAAATTAACTTAAGCCCAATATTCCATCAAAAACATGCAGTATACAGGCCCCAAAAACTGTTTATATGTCATTGATAAATTGCATAATGAAAACATGTGCATTGCATTTTATGTCATATATTAGAATTTTTCTCCTACTATTGTAACAACTAATTAGTAACACACAGTAATTCTGTACTACATATAATGTTTGTAATCATATTTGTACCTAATTTTATTTGTTACTTTTTAGATTAATTTCATACAATAGCAAAGAGATATTTTACTGTACCCATAACGACTATACAGCATCTGTAAGTTAACACCGTTATGACTGTAAGCTCTTTGCAAATATTGTTCTCGTTTGTAATGTGAAGCTGGGCCACGTGTTGTAAACGTTATTCGTGTGTGCTGCGTGTGTAATTAAGATGATGAGGTGGAAAGTGACGTCCATTGACTGGAATAGCACTCACATAGTGCATTTTGAAAAGTGTATTAAGCTTGCGTTCGAAAACATAAACGCACGAATATTTCGTCAGGCAGAACTACACAGCTGGTAAGCACACTAACCTGCAAGTTCACTAATGTTTATAAAAACCATCTCATGAGCAATTAGATTTTGTAAAAGAAGTAAATCTTTCGTAAAAATGCCATTACCGATATGACAACAAAAATATTTCTTTTTTTCCCAGTGCAGCAAGCGAATAACATAAGCAAAACTAGGTCCCACTAAGAATGCTTGTAATCTGCCATCTGAAGGTGGATTTGTAAAGAAAAATCTGAAACCGGTCATGGTCTGAAGATAATAAACCTTTTTAAACCATACATGTGGCTGGTAGCTGTTTTTTATATAAATTATAAACCTTAAGTACAACAGCCACGTTTCTTAACATGTCGACTTTCGACAAAATAGCGTGTATTATTTTAGTTTATGCCTGAAGAGTACAAATCATTTCTTTTGTGCTGTACTATTTTCAGTCCTTTATTTTACTTTTGTGTTCATTTATGCGCCAGTGGCCAGCTTCATACCTTTCTACATTGTAATTCTATTTCACTCCACATTTTTGAACTGTAAACCCAGAGATGGGCGATTGTATTTTTACGAGCTGTACGATGCTAATTTATACCTAGAGAGGGCATACCTCGTTTTATTGTACTATTTTCATTTCTTTTAAATGTTATTTTGGTACATTATTGTAACATCGTGCCTTGTGTGTGGTATGAAACTGTAAATGTCTCCTCTTCCATTAATTTGAAGTACAGCAATACATTACATACTGTCCTGTACTTACTGAGTGGGCTATACTTACTGCTCCACGCATGTGATTTGCTTCCAATGTTTAACCATTATTTGTGGTTTTATTGTTCACTACATTAAAAAAAATCCAAAATTATATTGGTTTACTGTCATGTAACTATTCACAAGCACGTCGATAGATGGCACAACAAGGGTCTGACGTATATTTTTTTCCTGTATAAACATGTAAGCAACGCTTCTGCTCATGTTAGACTCCTGTAAGCCCTGCTCGATATTGTTACCACGTGACACTTCGAACTAACGTCACCTGTCGATATATGGTATGTAACAACGTGGTGTATAGCTTACGCCTACGATTCGGTGACAGCTGCCTTATATTTGTGTCTGCTTCTCTTTTTAGCACTGAAGGTAACTATGCAACACTTCAAAATCTAGATCTGTTGTTATAAAAGGATGAATTTCATGCTTGGTTGCTGTTCTTTTCTCCGTTGACTACACATGACCATAGCGGCCTAGTTCGTTTCCTAGCTCTGTCATTTCTGTATAATAGCCCCCATTGCACAGTTGACCTAACCTGCAAGTCCCATCGAACCTATTTTGTTGCAATAACAAGAAATACAGTTGAGCATTGTATAAACGGGCACATTCCGAGGTGCCGCAGCCCGCGAGTTGTTATAATAACAGCAAATACTTTCTGGGGTAACGGGAATAGGCAAATTCGATTTGTTGCACTCACCTTCTTGTCCACATCTTATTCGTGAACACCTGAGCTAGATGCTCCCTGAAATCTGAATAGGAAGAGTAGGTCATATCTGATGGCCAGCTCGTTCACCCGCCGTGAACCCATTTAATCTCTTCTTGTGAGGCCATATCGCAGGCAGGAGACAGCTATAAACACCGAGCAGGATCTGCTGCAGGGAATTCTCGCTACCTTTGTCATTGTTCCTCAACAACTCTCGGGATTTTTCGGACAGGTACATCAGAATTCGCTGCAATGACTGAATACCCGCATAGAAACTGGGGACAGCCGCTTTAAACAACTATTGTGAATAAAGCATTTTTAGCAAGCTATGCAAAAAAATATACTGTTGATAGTGTGCGTCAGCGGTGCAGCGGAACGTTTACAATTTCTGTATTTTTGCATTCACACAGTCATTTCCGGATCATCGTTCCCCATCGCATATTCATACATTTGCTTTTCTCCATTACGTCTGAGTGCTTGTTTCTGCACGACACAAACACTTCATAGCCATGCGTGCCAGTGGGTTGACGCCTAAGTCACTACTCATGCCAAGGGTACCACTCATACGAAATGGAGCATAACTTCGTTCACCACAAAATGAGATGCAAAAAGTGATCCAGGAAGACGACGAACAACACTGAACTCAATTTTAGTAGTAAAATCCGTTACCATGTTCTGCTTTGTGAAGCAGGTGCGTGGACAATATGGGTAACGTTCGGCCTGACTCAGGATGGCGTTTATTGTCAATGAGTTTTTATATTTCTTAATATTACGCAGTAACATCAATTTACCACCAATTTAATTTACACAATATTCACAGTTTTTTAAATTGGTCTTTCAGTCAAATGAATAATCTGGATTAGTATGCTGTATAATATAAACGACGGTTTTGCGAAACTGATTCAAGTGTTGCTCAATGAAGAGCTCCCTCGGCATGTTATGCCGTAATACAATAACGGAAGAATATTGACAATTTAAGTTACTGTCACCTCAGAAGCCTGATATTACGTGGAAAGCAAATTTTACTGAATTAGGCAGTAAAGTAGATTTGTAATGTGTGACTTCCTCGTATTACCCTTACATTTAAGACATGTTTAGAATATCACATGTAATGTAGTCATGATATAGAATAAAGAACATTTCGGTAGACACTTAGTATATAATTCGTATGTTCGTTGTTCCTTCCAAGAGCCATAACGTTTTCTGGCTGCACTATACGTTTTAATGACAGTGTAAGCAAAATGTACATTATTATCTGAAATTAACTGCTGCATGTAAATATGGATAGTATGATTACCGCAAGGCACATAAAATCAAATGTGTAATTTTCCTTATTGACTTTGCAGAGATATCTGCAAAAAACCTGAGGTACTTCTGAAGCATACCTTCCGCCAAACTCCATTATGTGACTTCCAAAGTGTATCTGTGTATTTAGATGTATACATTAACGTCTGAAAGAACAGACACTGTTGACGATCCAAAGCTGTACGAAATACTTTGAAATTAATTTGCTGTCTTTGAATTTTCTGACTTTAGGTTCTTAGGTATACATCACCTACCCAATGTGGACACGAAAATTTTTATAACCCGAAACCGTATTGTCACAGGAAAGTGGGCATAGGTGCACCGTGTTAGAAATATTTAGGTATCTCCGAATCTAATGACCGAAGTTATATGAAAACATGTCTAGTAACAAAAAAAATTTCAACGCGTTTTAAATTGCACAAAATAAAAGCTAGACTTCTTTGAGACGATTTCGGATTTGTCTCTCTAGAAATATCGATTACATTTCTGTACAAAGGCGATATTTTTCATTGCGTGTATTCCTTAATAAAAGACAGCCACGGGTCCAACAGGAAGATCTCTGACGAATTACTTGTTGTGTAAACTGCGTTAATACAAATGAATCATAAGCGTGAATCCTTTTATGGGTGTCATACTGCAGATATTTCCATCTCATTCAGTATTAATATTAACAGATAATGCAGAACGGTGTCTTGTCATGTATTTACGAAAACGATACACTGCTCTACCTCAACAGGTGATTTTAAAATATTTTCACGTAAGCATTAAAATTTGTCAGGTAGGTACACATCAGAGAATAACCACGTTCTCAGATAGCTCTTACGAGAGTAAATGCATGTAGCTTCAGTAAGCCTCAAACCATAATTCATCTCCCACTAAAGTTTGTGCAAAGGCTTTGCAACTAACACAATGACCGTGAGTAGTTTCTCTAAGAAAATACGTTTTCATTCGCGTTGTATGTCGCATATCCTTTTCAGTTTCCATAGGCTCCATAAGATATTCAGACTATGCCACATGGTAAGAAAAATCACTGTGACGGTGGCCTGTCATATTCTGTTTATACATGTTATTTGTTAGAGACAAAGAGGAATTAAAGACTAGAGGGCATTGATTTACATCAACAGCGGAAAGTGAAAATTTGTGCAACACCAGGATTTGAACCCAGGTTTTCTGCTTACTAGACAAATGCGCTCACTATTATATCATCCGGTCACAGTGGTTACTACAACCGCCCAGCGTACCGGTCAGATCCAAGTTCTCAACTTACACCACACACTACTGATGTAATACCCCTGCTCATTAGCCTGATTAATCGCTGCATATCGCCAATTTCCGTAAGGGTTGGAACTGGTTTGCATCTATACTGAAGGAATCATTGGCCGTCATCGCCTGAAATAATTATACGTATGTGGTGTCAGATACCACATATATAATATTGTGGTGAATAACTCTGTTTTCCATGTTATCTCCTGGATTCTGTAAGCTTTCATACAAAGAGAGTACTCCAGGAAAAATTGTGAGTACTCAGAGATATGAGAGGAACGATCATTCGAACCAAAAATAACCAGTAAACATGAGCTCTAAAGGGCATTAAGAGCTTTGAGCACTTGGGTCATCTTGATACTGCGAAACAAATCTCTTTTACTGAAAGCTCTTGGATTTCCATATTTTGACAGATGATAGTATGGACCAAAACAAGTAGTAGATGTCCAGTAAACATGGGCTTTAAGGTGCTTACATTAAGAGCTAAGAGCATTTGGTCATCTTCGCTGCTATGGAACACATCTCTTCTATTGAACAAATGCTCTTAGCTCTCAGGGTAGGCGTTTTAGAGCCTCTGTTCACTGGACATGTTTTCTTGTTTTCGTCCATACTTTCTCCTTCCAGAATATGGGAAACAAAGATCTTGCAGTAGGAGGATTTGTTTCACAGTATTGCAGATGGAGAAATGCTTATAGCTCTTAAGATATTTTCGAGCCAGTGTATCTGGATTTCTTCGCTTCTGATGATCGTTCCCGTCAACTCCAGCATATTGACCATTTTTCTTGAGACGCCCTCTGTAACTCTAGTTGACTCAACACAGCAGGAGAATTGACGCATTTCTTGCTGATGATGTGACAGAAAGGCTGTTATCCTTCGTGTTATCTTACGTAACTTGGTGCCTTATTCTGTCAGTGTCGATAGTTTTTTTGACTCATCAGTTTTAATTTTGACCCTGGCTTTTCTTATAATCAGCTAATTTTTATTCCGTCTTGAGCTTCTTACATTCTAAAGCTGACAGACTATTTTAATTTGACAGATTGTAAATTAGATTTTTCCATACTTACAACTAGAATGCCACTGGTGCATGCTTTCTCTTGTAGCTACTTCACAGCCGTAAATTGTCAGTGCGTGAAATATGCGGTAAAGGTGAAACAATTTCTTTCTAAAAAAAGTGTAAGTGCAGTGTTCCATAGTTTTTTCTTTGGTTCTTTGTTAACATTTTTTGTTTTGTTTTTATAAGATTACTTAGAGGACTGGCTACAAGGGCAAATTTGTTCTCCACTGAGTATATACCACCAACGAAAGCTTTATTTTGTAACCTAAAAAGGTTATTAGTTCTTTTTTCATAGTGGTCGCCAGCATTCAGGACACTGCTAAGCGTCTGAAGAAACAGTGGAAACATCAGAAAAAGCACGTAACCGCTGGACGATATGGGTTTGCACAAAGCAGGTCGTGTACTCAATGAAACATGTCTTGACGCGCAAATGATGATGATTGTAGCTATCGAGAATTGCTCAGAGTCTAATCTGTTTTGTGTCGATGGTTACCCTAAGAGAAAGGGCTTTCTTACACACTGTTTCCAAGTTCATACATTGACAGTTTTTAAATGTAAATATCTGAAGATGGACTTTTTGGTTCTTACTTGCCTAAACTTTTAATTCCGTCTGTCGCTGATGAGTTTTGAGTTTCTGTAGTGTCTTGTTCTCTTTCTCTAGACAGAAAAAATAAATCAAAAATCGTCATAGCTAATCAAAAGCATCACGTCTTCTGCCAGTGCACACGCAACGTCTCAGCAAGCACAAATAAGTGAAAACCGGACTTCCTTATTTGGCCAAGGCGAAGAACCTCAGTCACCTGTAGATATTAATGATTAGCCCAACCATTATTAGACTTCGAGAAACCTTTGGCAACAGGCATACTTTCATGGTCAATCTGAGAATGGTCGTTCTGAGAATTACTGGACGTCCTCACGAAAGAATATGTACTCTGCCGCCCTCATAGACATACCGAGTAGGTTGTGATATCCCTAGACCATTCCACAAAACAGATGCACAAGAGCTGTCATTGTAACAACAACATCTTTCTCACCTGATTCAACTAGGGATGTGATTTTGTCTACTGGGGGACTGGGTATCGTCTTTGTACCGCCATAAGTGACACGAAACTCTCCTGCATGGTTTCACGTGATAAGTCTAAGCCTATGTTAACATCAGAGTTTGACTCCGCCCTAATGAGTTTCCTGAATTGTCGAACTACTCTGTTGTATTTTCCATTGTTAAGAAAGTTGCATGGGCACACTCGAAAGCCAATCAAAGAAAAAAAGAAAAAGGAAAGGAAAAAGCTAGGGATTCCGATTGTAGAAGGAAGCCTATTTGTTAGTGTTGCCGTGACAGCTCAGGGAATGTTTTAACATTGAAGCAAAACGTCCTTTCTTATTACGCATTTTCATTTTCTTCTTGAATTTCTTAACATTTTTTTTAAAAGAAAGACGTAGGTACTACACTTCTTTGATCTGTTTATGGAGTCTTCTCATGACCGCAAGCGACTGTTAAGCTTCACAAAATGGTTGAAAGGTCGAGTTATCGAAGAAATAGAAGAAAATTAAGTGTACGCATCACTCAAAAGATCCTACATTTACTGAAATAGCTACAAACGGTGCAGACTTCCAAATTTACGCATCACTCAGAAGGTTCTACATTCACTGAAATAGCTACAAACGGCTGCCGACTTCTAAGTTTTGTTATGTCTACTTCTCGAAGAGCTGGTGATATCGCTATCGGTTTCCGGAAGAACGGATAACGCTTCGATTAGTAACCATGTGGTACAACTGGATAAAATTACAGGAAATTAACTAAAGATCAGTGGTGGAGAAAAGAGGCATAAAAATGTGTTTCATAGCACTTCTCGAAATAATGTAATTCAACAAGAATCTACTACAATTTAGCTTGCCGGTGTAAACGTTACTAAAATAATAGTGCCAGGGCAATAAAAATGCGAATAACCGTGTGCCAAAGAAAGAAAGATACAAATTAAATTCTTCTAGCTATTGTTTTTTATTCGATCCAACGAAGAAACTCCACGTTTCTTATCTTATCAGTCCAGTTAATAACCAGGATTTCTTTGTTTCCTATGAACGACTTTGACAATATATTTGTTCTCTATATTCCATTTTTCGTCTGGATTACATCCTTAAGTAATATTTCATTTACAAACGTGCTTGAGCGCACACACACCAAATGGCACTTAATAAACACACTGCTGGCCATAAAAATTGCTACACCAAGAAGAAATGCAGATGATAAACGGGTATTCATTGGACAAATATATTATACTGGAGTCCGCAGTTCGTGGTCGTGCGGTAGCGTTCTCGCTTCCCACGCCCGGGTTCCCGGGTTCGATTCCCAGCGGGGTCAGGGATTTCCTCTGCCTCGTGATGACTGGGTGTTGTGTGCTGTCCTTAGGTTAGTTAGGTTTAAGTAGTTTTAAGTTCTAGGGGACTGATGCCCATAGATGTTAAGTCCCATAGAGCTCAGAGCCATTTGAACCATTTTTTTATTATGCTAGAACTGACATGTGATTACATTTTCACGCTATTTGGGTGCATAGATCCTGAGAAATCATTACCCAGAACATCCAACTCTGGCCGTAATAACGGCATTGATACGCCTGGGCATTGAGTCAAACACAGCTTGGATGGCGTGTACAGGTACAGCTGCCCATGCAGCTTCAACACGATACCACAGTTCATCCAGAGTAGTGACTGGCGTATTGTGACGAGCCAGTAGCTCTGCCATCATTGACCAGACGTTTATCAACTGGTGAGAGATCTGGAGAATGTGCTGGCCACGGCAGCAGTCGAACATTTTCTTTATACAGGAAGGCCCATACAGGACCTGCAACATGCGGTCGTGCATTATTCTGCTGAAATGTAGGGTTTCGCAGGGATCGAATGAAGGGTAGAGCCACGGGTCGTAACACATCTAAAATGTAACGTCCACTGTTCAAAGTGCCGTCAGTGCGAACAAGTGGTGACCGAGACGTGTAACCAATGGCAGCCCATACCATCATGCCGGGTGATATGCCAGTATGGCGATGACGAATACGCGCTTCCAATGAGCGTTCACCGCGATGTCGCCAAACACGGATGCAACCATCATGATGATGTAAACAGAACCTGGATTCATCCGAAAAAATTACGTTTTGCCTTTCGTGCACCCAGGTTCGTCGTTGAGTACACCACCGCATGTGCTCCTGTTTGTGATGCAGCGTCAAGGGTAACTGCAGCCATGGTCTCCGACCTGATAGTCCCTGCTGCTGCAAACATCGTCGAACTGTTCGTGCAGATGGTTGTTGTCTTGAAAACGTCCCCATCTGTTGACTCAGGAATCGAGACGTGGCTGCACGATCCGTTACAGCCATGCGGATAAGATGCCTGTCATCTCTACTCCTAGTGATACGAGCCTGTTGGGATCCAGCACGGCGTTGAGTATTACCCTCCTGAATCCTCCGATTCCATATTCTGCTAACAGTCATTGGATCTCGACCAACGCGAGCAGCAATGTCGCGATACGATAAACCGCAATCGCGATAGACTACAATCCGACCTTTATCAAAGTCGGAAACGTGATGGCACGCATTTCTCCTCCTTACACGAGGTTTCACAACAACGATTCACGATGCAACGCCGGTCAATTGCTGTTTGTGTGTGACAAATCGTTTGGAAACTTTCCTCGTGTCTCCACCGGCGCCAACCTTGCGTGAATCCTCTGAAAAGCTAATCATTTGCATAACACAGCATCTTCTTCCTGTCGGTTAAATTTCGCGTCTGTAGCACGTCATCTTCGTGGTGTAACAAATTTAACTTCCAGTAGCGTAATAATGATGTGACGTCTTGCCACGTATCAGGTTCACTGGGGTACCAGTCAGCTATTCGGAACGCTCGTTGAGCTGATGGTGGTTCAACTGTTGGTAACATTGCGTCATGCAGGTGACAGGCGTGATGTTGCAGGAGACTCAACTGGCCTGTGGAGGCAGCCGAGGTCGCAGCGCGTCGGACGCGTCACGTGCTTGGCCGCAGGACGGGCCACCGTGACGTACGCGTGACGTCACGTTTCCGGAAAGTGGAACGCCTTTTCACTGCCCAGAGCGCAAGCGTGCAGTGAGAGCAGCAGCGGCATTTCCTGCACAGGTGCAGCGTGAACGATTCTGCTGTTGCTCCGCCTTTGAGGGCAACAAAGAGATGAACTGGAAAACAATATGTCCTTGCGATGATGGGGGTAATGAAGAGTTTAAATGTAGAGGAGTAAAAAAAAACACCATTCTAAATGAGAGTGGTGTTCAACAAGTAATGCAACTTTTTTTTTTTCGGAAAGGAGTTTGTTTTTCCTCAGGATTCCAGTGATTCCAATACACCGCATTATTTCTCACTCTTCCGGCTAGAAAACCTTCTTTTTCAGTATAATCTCCGTTCAATGCCATGGCCCTACGCCACCTTTCTGGTATCACTCTGGTGGTCGAAGTTGGAGCCAACGTCTTGCATCACTGACCTTCCCATCATCCGCGTGCTGCTTCCTTCATTAGGCAAATAGATAGAAATTGGAACGAGCGAGATCTGGGCTGTGGAGTGGATAAGGAAGAATAATCCAGTGAAGTTTTGTGAGCTTGTCTGGAGAGCGCGGCTTGTGTCATGGAGAAGGAGAACATCGTTTGCATTTTGTGGCGACGACCACGCTGAAGTGGTTTCTTCAGTTTCCAGAGAGGAGCGGAGTTATGTGCGGCCAACCGGCCGCGGGAGATCGGACAGGTTTGCATGGCGTTGCGATGGTGACAGACGCCTCACCCAACGATTCACCATGTGTTTGTTCAGTACCATCCTGCAGGCTCCTATGAATTCTAGGCTGCTCTGTTTTCAGCCGAAAGAAACTCAGTTACAGCTTTCTGCTTGGAATGCGCCTCCGTTTCAGACCTCCAGAACTATAGGGGCGAAAGCGGTAATATTCCACCATGTCCAACAAAAAAAATTCTAATTTATTTCAAGTGAAAGCTGTTGAGAAAAAAAAGTTATATTACTTGCTGAACGCCTCTCTTACTAGCGAGAATAGTATCTGCTGAGAGTCGCGAGCAACTTATGTCGCATATAGTATGTAGGCAGAGACATGACAGCAAAAATAGTTCAGATGGCTCTGAGTACTATGAGACTTAACATTGGAGGTCATCAGTCCCCTAGAACTTAGAACTACTTAAACCCAACTAATCTAAGGACATCACACACATCCATGTTCGAGGCGGGATTCGAACCTGCGACCGTAGCGGTCGCGCGGTTTCAGACTGAAGCGCCTAGAACCACTCGGCCACGCCGGCCGGCAGACATGACAGCAACAACGATTACAGTCAGATCAGTCTCGGAACTGTTAGAGACTCAGAAGAAGCAAAGTAAGCTGTGATTTACTAGTGAAATTAGTTACAACATCCAAAGCAAGATAAACATCAGCCAGTTGTAGTCTCCTGTCTACATATTAAATTCACTTGTGTTGAGTTCTGATGTATAACTAAGGAAGAAGTATCTGAAATTCTGTTGATTACGGCACTACAATATAGCGTGCAGTAAACCAGAGATTGGAGGCATTTGAAACATGTGCGGGTCTTGAGAGTTTGAGCGGTCTAATTACGACGTCTAGAAAGGTATCTTATCCTTTTCAGTAAGTCATCCAATTGCTCTCTGCAGTATCACTGTACACTGTTAGTTTTGTACTTAGTTTCACTTTTCAACCACTTAATCTGTATATACAACATAAAGAGGAGTGTCCATTTGTTCGTCCGTTTGTGTGTAATTCATACAAATCTACAATTTTACTCCGGTGTTGATGAAATTTTGACCACTTTACCTCCATGACAAGAGGAAGATCACTGTTTACAAAAGATATTGTCATCTGGCCTGAAACATGTATGCATGTAATATGTAAGGGGGAAAGTTTGTTACCGAAAATCTTGCCGATTTACCTCAAATTCCTACACAATCCCCTAATAATCATTTGGTTGGACATGGGCTGTATATATTTTTATAATATACACAATGTATAAATATGTATCTAAAAAATATAAAGGAGAAACGTTGTTACCAAACATCTCGGAAAGTACTTGACCGATTTACTTCAAATTTTTACATTCAGATGAAACAATCAAGAAATGTAATGAGAAATTAAATGCTTAACCAACGAAACATATGGTGGTAAACTGAAATTTCTAACGCGAGAATAAATTAATGTGGAAATACCGGTCTTGGTGATACAGTAGAGTCCCGTTAATCTGAACTAATTTGGACCGGATCTTGTTCGGATTACCGATTTGTTTGTATTAACCGGAATTACGGTGACGAGTTTCTGGAATGAAGTATGCCAAGCAGAGAAGTAGGTACACCATGGTAACAAATAGGAACAAGTGTGGGGGGGAATGGCTCTCCCTCATTCCCTGCCCTTGTTGTTGCGCATAGTTGAGACATATGTAGTGTCTCAGGTCAGTGCACTGCCAGTTGGCTCACAAAGCACTTGGTTATGTTAGTTATCGATCGCTGGAACGCGTAACAGTTATACTGTATTCGTTCAGTTGTAGTGGTGTACGTATTTTCATCATGAGTAAACGGAAACATACAACGTTAACGCTCAAAGAAAAACTGAATGCTTTGAAGCAGACAATGGTGAGAATGTATCTAAACAGGGAACGGAACTGGGTGTTGGTAAAGCAACCATTTGTGATTGGAACAAGAACCGAGTGAAGCTTGAACAGTCCTGTGCAACGTCTTCGGGAAAAACACTCGAAATTCGGCAGACTTCGAAACAGTCCCAGTACGATAAAGTGGATGAAGCTCTTTTGCTTTGGTTTACGTAGGAAAGAGAAGGGGTAGCTCCTTTGAGTGGATCCCTGGTTCAGGAGAAGGCTGTTTACCTGAACAATTCAATGAATGGTGATGAGTCTTTTAGTGCAAGAACAGGTTGTTTGGACAGATTCAAAAAACGTCATGGAATCCGTCAACTTACAATTACTGGAGAGAAGCTTTCTTCTGACCGTGATGCAGCGAAGGAATACTTAGGTGAGTTTGAAAAACGATAAGAGAGGGGAAGCATTCTCCCCATCTAATTTGTAACGCTGACGAGACTGGCTTTAATTTTAGGGTATTGCCAACGAAAGCCTGGCGTCAAAAGCAGAAGACAATGCCCCTGGTTTTAAAATGTGCAAAGATCATGTGACTTCATTAGAGTGCAGCAACGCTTCTGGTAATCACAAGTGCTTTAATGCTGATTGGCAAATCTGCTAGGCCCAGAGCTTTTAAAAACTGTAACATGAAGTCCCTGCCCGTATATTATCACAACCAGATAAATTCATGGATGGATGGTAAGCTGTTCAAAGAACGGTTTCATGACCAGTTTGTTCCCTCTGTTTGACGGTTTTCTAAGGAAAATGATTTTCCTTCCCGTGCAATCTTTTTAATTGATAATGCGCCATCTCACCCCAGCACTGAAGAATTATGTAATGGAGAAATTGTGGTGAAGTTTTTGCCGCCGAATGTTACACCACTTCTACAGCTGATGGACCAGGGCGTACTGCAAACATTGAAACTGATTTACAGAAAACAATTTTTAAGAATGCTGATCCAAGATCATAGCATTCCTTTAGTGGACAAAATAAAAAAGACTAATGTGAAGGTTGTTGTTTATTGAGCTGCTGAGACATGGCAGAATATTTCAGAAAATACACTGAAAAAATCATGGAGAAAACTGTGGATATCTCTTGAATTTTAGGACAACCTAGTTGAAAATGAAGAGGAAAATCTACTACAAATGATGTAGACAATCCCTGTATGTGAAAAACCTAGTGAGGGACACGTAGATAAGTGGATGGCAGCGGATGGGGCATGTGTGGAGAACCTTACTGACGCTGATTTAGTTGCCGCTGTGACTCAAGACCAGGAATAAGTGGACTGCTGTGACGAAAGTGACAATGACCCTGAAAGCGACAAAGGAGAGCTGGTGCCACACAGTAACGCAGCAGAAACCCTTGACCGCGCTCGACGTTATTTGGAGCAACAACCCACAATCTGCTGATTTGATGTTTATGAGACGATGGCGCAACAATGCATCATATAACAGACTGTCTTCATTAGGCCAAAAAAAAGACAGTAGGGATAAAATGTCCGCTGTACTTTAGTAAGTTTTACAGCTTTTCTTTCATTGTTATCCCTTGCTTAAATGTAATATTTTCTTGCCAATTTTTCTAATACATGTTTATTGCACTGTGTAACTTAATATAGTGTTGTATGTACAGCAGTTTACCGCACAGTTTCTCATACTTAGACTAACATTTTTCAAGTTCGGATTAACCGAACGTTCAGATTATCGGGGTTCGGATTAGCGGCACTCTGCTATAGTACCATCAGAGCTCACTAGATCGCGAGAGGAGCGACAGCTCGACAATTTGACGGAAACATGATTGTTAACTCTTATGGGTTAGTTGCCATGAAGAAGCTATTGTCGAAGGAAGTAGAGGTCACCATCACGAGGGGTATGCCACAGGTGAAGACATACTCATTCCTCTCATTCCATTGACATCCAGTGATTTAAGCGTGTCCGTCGATTTAGAGCGATTGCGTTTCCCATGTGGCTTGCATCAACAAGGCTCAGGGCCAATCACATTGTGTGACAGTTATTTAACAATCCATGCAACGTCGGGTTCTGCAGCTAGTCTAATGTACACCACAATTAAATTTCAAAATTCATTCTTCTCCGTCAGAAATACACTTTCTACAAGTTATATCTACGTATGTTATTATTCCCAGAAACTCTTCTAGGGCAATATAGAAAAGGCAGTCGTAATCTTATAACATCGATAAAACCAAACTTTGACCCTGAAACATTTTTCCGAACGATGTATGATTTGGCGGGGGCCTTGATTGTAGAAGCCTTTAGTTTTGTTTCTCAGGAAACGATCCACTACGAATATCAGGAAGGTTGTCATTCTCAAAAGGCCTTCCATTCCATGGTTTCTTCAGGCGAAGAAAGAGAAAATAGTCACTGGGTGCCATATCAGGAGAATACAGTGGATGAGCAAAAATTGATTTGCCTGAAGAAGAAGCATGAGTGTACTGAGCCGAATAAGTTAGGACATTGTCTTCGTTTTCACAACCTACCGTAAGACTCGTCCGATTTCGGTAGTAGATACAGCTGCTACATTTTCTCTGCTGTCTCGATTCGGCAGGATTCTTTTAATGGCTGTGAGCAGTCGCGGAACCCAGCGGGCGGCGATCTTTTCCGTGTTCAAAATAGCGTGTAAGATGTTCAAAACTGAGACACGACATATTTTCAGATTTTCCATTATCGCTTCGATTTTTATACGCAGGTTTTCGAGCACCATGGGTTGCACGTCTCTTGATACTCGAGGTTCCTCACAGAGTATCCCCCTTCCTTGTTTCTCATTCAGCTTATTTGAACACAATGAAAGCGTCTGTGTCACTTTATTACACGATGGTGCGTTTTTGCCTTAGATTGACACAATTCAGCATTCACTTCAGGCAGTGTTGTTCCCCTCCAGCTGCAGAACAATAAAAGACCTCACGATATTTAACTTAATCAGTAGACAGCGCCATTTTGAATTTGTTTTTAATAGGATCCGCCTTGAGCAAACAATTTTTTTCTTCTTTTACGCAGACATGTTTCACTGAAGGTGTAGTATCAAGTTTTTTATTTGCTGTTTTTTTATTAATGATGCTGTAACTTCAGCGAAACACGTCTGGGTAAAAGAAGAAGAAATCGTGTTTGCTCAAGGCGGGTCCCATCAAAAACAAATATATTAATAAGCAAGCAAGGACACAAGAGCTTCAACCTTCCATTTTCTTCATCCTTTGAGATTTCAACACGCACATGCCAAAAGGTGCTGTGCTTCAGATGTAGAGCCTTAAAACATTCTCGTTGAATTTCATTTCGACAATCCGTACCAGCTGAGATTCCTTGTAGAACAAAGACTCTACTTATGTGTACCCTGTTCTGATATCTTCCTTTTGTCGGAATCGGTTATCTTCTGTAGCAGTATACTTTCACGGTTTTACTTGAATTTCACGTTTTGAAAGTTACTCCTATTGTTTCTAGTAGTATCACGTATTTTTCAGGCTAACTTGAAAGGCTAGCGTTTCTTTCCTTCTCACATTTGCAGACGCTATCAGCTAATTACATGGTAAATAGAATACAGAAGATTGCTGGAGTGTTATACTCTCTCTGGAGGGAGAACGCAGGTCGCTTTTGATAAGCTTCTCACTGAGTTAGAATTATGTGGAATGTACACCAAGAAACTTGTTGCGAACCATTGTAACGAACTTCAAACAAGGTATGTTTGCACACAGTTTTGAAACATGATTACTGCTTTCCATTGAGACGAAAACAGGATATAATGTTTTGCATAGCCGGCGAAAACTAAACCACAATAATAACCTTCCGCAGCCAGCTGTTTCGTAGTTGTTTTAAAACTATTCACAGCTACAGCTAGCAGTCAACATCAAAACAGTATTGACTCTACGTTGAACTGAGAAAACCTTACAGATAACAAAAGATTTAAATTTGTACCATTCCTCACGGAACACAGAAAGCGCGAGCATATAAATATCTCAAAGGCATAAATAAGGTTTGTAAAGAAATTCTCAAAAGTAGGAACATACGTTTATCAGGAGAAATAGTCTATTTCAAATAAGTATTAATCTCAAAGAGGCATTTCATTTTGATTTTTGTCCGGTGAGCTGAAAGAACACTTCAGAACCTAAAGTAGATATTACAGGATATAGGTTCCGCCTTTTTGCAAATACACTGTTTTCTCATTTTACCCAAACATGTTTCAGCACCTCTCTGCCATCAGTGGGTTTTTGATTAATGAAAATTGTAAAAAGTGAAAGTATTTTAGGTTATAACTGATTTAACAAAGTGAGGCCTAAAGAAAGTTTTTGTTCGTTTTGCTTCTTACCGCGATTTCACATTATACGGTTTCGCAGGACCAAATGAATGGTGTCCTGCACTGATAGCTTGTCATCTGCAAATCAGACGATGTAAATGTAAATTTCATTGGCGAGTTAACACACCTCATGATCTTTAAAAAAGTGATTTTTGCGTGTCTAAATGTTTGGCATAGATAATCGTTACTACTCATGTTTTGCTGTGAATGATACTTCTTCATTTAGGTTCCAAGGTCACTGCACAAACACATATTAATATACTTTGTGTAGTTTCTTTCTTTATAAACGCACTTTTACTTCGGAAAATGCGGTGAGCACTGTTTTGCTGTGTTTCTCAACCCCATCGGCGTTCATTTGTTCCCAAGAGAGTCTGGCGCCGAATTTGAATGTTGTTTACTTTTCCCTCTGTTCTTGTGTATGTGTATGTGTAAGCTCCTTTAGGTGTTTGTGTTGCATTTTCTGTATAGTTCCTTTAATGTGTTAAATAATGTGCTTTTACAGAGTGTAGTGTTTTCATTCAGAACTTGTTTAAAACCTGCTACTGACTTCTGTATGTGGAAGTTCTCTGCTGTTGTCAGTCCGTAGTTAAAACTACGGGTGGATTTCAATATTTTTAATTCTGTTGCTATTGTAAATGTTTGGTGGTTATGGGCTATTAGGTGATCAGCAAATGTGCTATGGGTGCCGTTACTTTTTAGTGCTCTGAGGTGTTCTGAGTATCTTTTTTCAAAGTTCCTGCATGTTTATCTTGTGGATACTTATTGACAGGTGTTGCATGTAAGTTATATGTTCCTGATCTGTTGGATTTACCTGTAGGTGTCTCCCGCGTTTTGAGTCTTTTCTGTGTTGTGGTGTCTGTCTTGTATCCTATTTGAAGTCAATGTTTCTTCAATATGTTGCCTATTCTGTGGACAATGTTCTTGTTGTAGGCATGTGCCAATTTGTTTTGTGTGTGTGTGTCGTTGTAATGTTGTGTCTTGAATGTGGTCATTGTTTGTGTGTTGTGTCGTCCTGTGTTGTGTAACGTTTTGCGTGTGTGTTGTGCTTTCGATCCTTTTCTGTTTACAAGTTTGTTGGTTTAAATTCTCTATCATGTGAGATTTGTAATCATTTTCCTTAGGTATCTGTTTTATTGTGTTTATCTCCTGTGGGTAATTCTGTTTGCTTGTGTGTGTTCTGTTCAATATGTGGAGCATGAATCTGAAGCTTGCTTCCTTGTGTACCACAGGGTGGTGTGACAGATTGTGATTGGTGGTGCTCGTGGTTGTCGGTTTCCTGAATATTATGAAATCATTAGTGTTGTTTCTTTTTCATCTTGTGAAGTCCAGGAAACTTAGTGTGTTATCTATTTCTGTTCCTTACGTGAAGTGAATTTTTAGGTGTAAGTTGTTTATTTCCTCGTGTAGCACTTCTGTATGTGTGTGTCGTTCATAAATCAGGAACTTTATGTGATTTGCGTAACGGTACCTGCATATGACTTTGTATTTTACTATGTATGTGAAGATCCTAATCTTCCTTTATGCCTCACATTGTTAAATCAGATAAAACTTAAAATAATTTTACTTTTTACAGTTTTCAATAAATAAAAACCCAACAAACATGCAGCAACTTTGAAACAAGATAATCAGAACACCTCAGAGCACTAAAAAGTAACAGCACCCATAGCACATTTGCTGATTACCTAATAGTCCATAAACATCAACCATTTACAATAGCAGCAGATTTAAAAATACTGAAATCCACCCATAGCCTAAACCACAAACTGACAACAGCAGAGAACTTCCATATACAGAAGTCAATAGCAGATTTCAAACAAGTTCTGAATGAAAACACTACACTCTGTAAAAGCACATTATTTAACACATTAAAGGAACTATACAGAAAACGCAACACAAACAGCTAAAGGAGCTCACACATACACAAGAACAGTGGTAAAGAGTAAACAAAATTCAATTTCCACACCAGACTCTCTTGGGAACAAATGAACGCCGACGGGGTTGGGAAACAGCAAAACAGTGCTCACCGCATTTTCCGAAGTAAAAGTGCGTTTATAAAGAAAGAAACTACACAAAGTATATTAATATGTGTTTGTGCAGTGATCTTGGAACCTAAATGAAGAAGTATCATTCACAGCAAAACATGAGTAGTAACGATTATCTATGCCAAACATTTAGACACGCAAAAATCACGTTTTTTAAAGATCAAGAGGTGTGTTAACTCGCCAATAAAATTTACATTTACATCGTTTGATTTGCAGATGACAAGCTATCAGTGCAGGACACCATTCAGTTGATGCTGCAAAACCATGTAATGTAAAATCACGGTAAGAAGCAAAACGAACAAAAACTTTCTTTAGGCCTCACTTTGTTAAAACAGTTATAACGTAAAATTCTTTCACATTTTACAGTTTTCAATAAACAAAACTCTTTTAGTTAAATAAATAACTGTTTGTTTGCAAAAAGGCGGACCCCAAATCATGTAATTTAACTTAAAATGCGGAAGGAAAGGACAACAGCTGCAGAATAGAAGGATGAGTACTAAATAAATATTTTGAAGGAATTTTAATAGCCAGAGAAGAACAAAAATCACTTTCAGTCCTTATTCCTTTCAGCCAAATCCGTTTTTCTTTCTTATCTTTTTTACCAGTCACTGCTGATAACTCATAAAATACAGCTTCAGCTGCTGCTGAATATTGCTTTTTTTTAGTCATCAGTCTTCTGACTGGTTTGATGCGATCTGCCACGAATTCCTCTCCTGTGCCAACCTCTTCATCTCAGAGTAGAACTTGCAGCCTACGTCCTCAAATATTTGCTGTATGTATTCCAATCTCTGTCTTCCTCTACAGTTTTTGAGCTCTATAGCTCCCTCTAGTACCTTGGAAGTCATTCTCTCACGTCTTAACAGATGTACTGTCATCCTGTCCCTTCTCTATCAGTGTTTTCCACATATTCCTTTCCCCTCCGATTCTGCGTAGAACCTCCTCATTCCTTACCTTATCAATCCACCTAATTTTCAACATTTGTCTGTAGCCCCACATTTCAAATGCTTCGATTCTCTTCTGTTCCGATTTTCCCACAGTCCTTGTTTCACTACCATACAATGGTGTACTCCAGACGTACATTCTCAGAAATTTCTTCCTCAAATGAAGGCCTATATTTGATATAGTAGACTTCTGTTGGCTAGGAATGCCTTTTTTGCCATAGCTAATCTGCTTTTGATGTCCTCTTTGCACCGACCGTCATTGATTATTTTACTGCCTACGTAGCAGAATTCCAGAACTTCATCTACTTAGTGACCATCAATCCTGATTTTAATTTTCTAGCTGTTCTCATTTTTACTACTTCTGATTACCTTCATCTTTCTTCGGTTTACGATCAGTCCATACTGTGTACTCATTAGACTGTTCATTCCGTTCAGCAGATCATTTACTTATTCTTCACTTTCACTCAGGGCAGCAAATGTTAGAACTACGGCGTTGGTAAAGTGGACAATAGCAGATGCACAAAATGTAGAACGATGATTCTTCTGGGTATACGGTATAAATGTCGATGAATGCGTAAGACTGCCCGTTACAGCGGAAATAATCGGACTGTGTCGCATGAGTACTGATGTCAGTAACATCACATGCATGGGATATAATAGAGAGTGTAATGAAATGAAGTGAAAGTGTGAAACCATAAGAAAAGAAGGCGAAAGGAAGAGCAAATTTGGGATGATTCTTCCAAAGTGCACATGAGACGCTGTTGAGACACTTGCCTCAGCACTATTTCAGTACTTCGAATACTTGTCAAATACACCTGATAGAGCACGTCGAGGAGATTTTGCAAAGGTCGTTGTGTGTACAGCCATTATGAAAATTTAATAGATGTGCCCTGAAAGTTAAATCTGAATGTTTAGAAGAGGACGACGTTGGTTGGCGGAATCGTGTCGGCTGTCTGAAGAAATAGGCGATGCAGCGTACATCTGCACCAATCGCATATCTGACTCAGGTACCAAGAAAATAACAAAACAGAAAGCAGAAATGAAGGCATGTTCATGATCATTCCTCTCCATTCCTCACACCCTGCCTCTTTGTTCCCTGCTGTGAAACGGTGAGAGTGTACAAAATGGCAGTGGCTTTGCATCCATGCTTTTATAAGAATGCTTTGAGGGGCAGTGTGGGCAGCATGAACCGTGTGATGGGATTACGAGTCAGTGTGTCAGCTCCTCGTTGTAGGCAGCCAATGAGAGGAAATCAGAAAGATGACGTGTCCCTAGCAATGAGCTGAAGTAATTCTGCCAAATCATGATTTCAGCAGGCAATATATGTAGAAAACCAGCTGTCGTAACCGGAAAGTTTCTCTAAATATATGTCACAGTAATAAAAATAATTTTGTAGCACAAGATATATAGCCTATGTCATTATTTGAAGTATTCAGTAACTGTAGCTCAGAATTTTCCCTCAGAACATACACCTCCTGGCTTCCCCAATTCGCACTCAATCAGTTACGTTCTAACTTAACATGAATAACACGAAATGTTGCTGCATGACAACAACCTAAAGGTCCCTTGTGTTGCCCTCACTTAAATTGTTGGCACGGCCAACATTGTCTCGTGAAAGAATGCAAAACGGAAGTAAAGTTCGGTCGTTCCGTGGTGGATGCCAATGAGTTGGTGATTACTAGTAGGTGATCTTGGACAGAAAGCAAAAGAATAAGTCTCACAGGTAGTGACTGGTCGTTTACCCAGTTCCGTTTCCAACGAAAAGTCCAACAAATCCAAATCAGTAAAAAGTACAGACTGTAAAAGTGGTTCAAATGGCTCTGAGCACTATGCGACTTAACTTCTGAGGTCATCAGTCGCCTAGAACTTAGAACTAATTAAACCTAACTAACCTAAGGACATCACACACATCCATGCCCTAGGCAGGATTCGAACCTGCGACCGTAGCGGTCGCTCGGTTCCAGACTGTAGCCCCCAGAACCGCACGGCCACTCCGGCCGGCCTACAGACTGTACTTCACGTTAAGTCCGTATAAAGGGTGTCTGCAACCTTTTGTTTCAAACTGAGAAAGGTGGTAGTGGGGCCAAAACCGATTACATTGAGATAGGGAACCAATGGTCGGAAACGCATTTGTATAGCGTTATGGACATACACGGCGTACCCCGCACAATACCAACACAGCTAATAGTAACTGTTGAAACTGACGATCGCCAGTCTGAGTGCACGCGTGGCAATGGCGCATGAAGTTCTGCTGTACTCTCCCAAGGATCTCTGGCGTCTGTTGTACCAGGACACAGGCAGCTTGGACTCTACCAACCGAGTCTTCATACGTTTCTACGGAGGTTTCATTACACCAATGACTTGACGTAACCCTAGAGGAAAAACAACGCAGAGATGTGATATGTGATGATCGCCCTGGCCATCGTATAGGACCTTCCCTTCCAATCCAAGGATGAGGGTACGTCTTGTACAGGTTCTCGAGGACTTTAACATCAAAGTGGGTTGATGTACAGTCGTGTTGAAACTACATCCTTTCATGGACAATAAGGGGTATAGATTCGAGGAACTGTGGCAGTAGATCTCGTAGGAAAACCTGGTGACGTAGACTAGTCAAATGAGGAGATAGCAAATAAGAACCTGTTAGGTGATCTCGAACAATGCCCGCCCTTACATTGACAGAGAATCATTGATGGTGACCACTGATATGTGTGGTGTGGAGATTCTCCTCACTCCAGACATAGCTGTTGTAACTATTGAGCACACCATCATAGATGAATGAGGCCTCACCAGCGAATAATATAAACTGTACGAAGTTCGGCACTACAGCTCTGCACTGGATAACATATTGACAGAAATTAATGTGGGTCTCAAAATCCGTTGGTCCCAGGGCTTGCACACATTCCATACAATAGTGGTGTCATACCTGTTCCACCAGTACTCTCCACACTGTATTTTTGGAAGTGGGCATTTTAAGGGCAAGTTGATGGGTGTTTATTGCTGGGTCTCGTTGGTCACATGATTCTACATCATCTCCTTAAAGTCTTGCGTTCAATAACCCTGGCTGGCGCTCCGTGGCGTGAATGACCCCATCTCTCGTAAGTTGGTATCCGCAGAAATAAACTTCTTCCAGTTAGGATGATACTCGTTAGGAAAGCATTCTCTGTACATTCATGCTGCTTTAAAGACACTACATCCTCCCGCATTGCACATCAAGTGAATGTCTGCTACCTCTTGTGACGAGTAACATTCCATCATTGACAATGCACATACACTGTATACAGTAACACACCTCACCATGGAGACGTCACAAGCTGTCTGATGCAATGAAAAACTGGACACCAAGGATAGTGGTGTGCATGCAGCACAGGCTAATGCGCTAGTGCTAAAAAAGTGGTCGTCACATGACTCATGGACTACTAGGTAAGTTGAGTAGAGGATGTCTGTTTGGTGGTCAGGGGCGTACGCTGTTTATCACCTACTACTAGCTACAGTGTACAACAGACACACTGAATCTTTCCAAGAGTGTGGCAGAACTGTATGCTTGTTGCAATACATGCACTAACGGTGGAAATCGTCGCTTTGAACAATTACTATGAGCTACGTTGTTGCTGTGTCATGTATGCTGTGTATGTCCATAACACAATAAATTCGTGTTTCTAAGCATAGGTTCAATACCTCAATATAATCGTTGTGGAAGAACTATCATCTGCTTTGTCTGTCGTTATGTTTCACTGTGATGTGGGGCTGATGCGGTAAACGTCCTTCGGCCGCTTGCGACTGTGGCGCTGAGAGACAGACGGTCAAACACATCATGCAGGAATGCCCACTAAGGGCATATGAGGATGACCCACCGGATTTCCTAATGGCGACCCAAGAGGCAATCGACTATTTATTATCCAAGCTGGACGTCTGCTTGTGATTGCTCTTCTGTGAGTGTAAATTTACAATTGGCGGTGTCATTATATACAAACTGTTATTTATTGATCTGTTTATACATATGTGATTTTTTTTTAAATCGTGTTGTTTCCGTAATTTTTACTGTGATGTTATCAGCCATACGCTAAATAAAATAAATATCATCTGCTTCAATGTTACCCAAAAATTTTGAGACACTCTCTCTAAAGGGTGAACATTAGTATAGCTGACAAACTGCAGTGACGGATTACTGATTGGAAATGGAGAAAAAGAGGTCCTATGAGCATGTGCCCAGAAATGTACAGTGTGCATGCAACTACTACAATCGTTCTGGAACACAGTACAGAGCTACATCATATCTGCATCAGATCCACATCACAACAGATGTTCAAAGTAGCCACCATGGGATGCAGTACACGATTTCACATGTTTCATCATGGATTTCTGCACTCATTGCATGTTCTGTCCTCTCTTCAATAATAGCATTACAGGTTTGTGAACACGCCGTTTAAGGGCCTGCACTTCGGAAACTGGTTAAGCATGTACCACACTTTTCACGTGTCCGCAGAGGTAAAAATCCAGGGGGATTAAGGCCAGTGATCTATCAGGCCATGCTACAGGGCATCCGCATCCTATCTGACGTTCGGGAAAGACATTGTTGAGGTGCTGGCGAAATGTAATGCAGAAGTGGGGCGGTGATCCATCATGCAGAAATCACATAGCCTGTCATATTGCAAAAGGCATATTCTCAATCAGCCCTAGCAGAGTATTCCGCAGGGAATCCCGGTATGTTTCGTCCAGGGATTGTGTAATAACAACCGATCTAACCATGTGGTCGCCAAGAATCCCTACTCTCACACTGATACTAAACCAATGCTGGTGGCATGCCTCAACCATTCCCCAAGGATTGTCTGTAACCCACAGATGACGATTACGTAGATTGATGATACTAGTTCTGGCAAAGATTGCTTCGTCTGTAAAGAGGACTGATGACAGAAATCCGATCATTCCACAAGTCACACAGATTGCAGTTCCACAGTATCGTCTTCGTTGAACAAATGTTCCATTTGAGTCGGCAATGTTGCATTTCCGACACTAAAGGATACTTCATTGAGCGATCGCAGCTTGGTACGTTTTGATCCCATTAAGCTGGTCATACTGGTAGTTGATGTATCCTCTTACACGACTGGCGCTGTCCTCTCCCACAGGACTGGATCATTGGACAGGCTAATTGCCTTCGCATCCATACTCTTAAAAAAAGTTCATGGCAACTATTTGCTGACTGAGCAGAAAGCTCTTGCTATCGTTTGGAACATGACCAAATTCCTGCAATACTTGTATGGCAGGAAGTTCTACTTGTTGTGGACAAGAGGCCTCTTACCTCATTGCTTAGCTCTTCAAAGCCCACCCTTCCTTACATGGTACAGAAGCTGCCTCAGATCATCTCCAATTAGCAGTATAAAATATCTGCATTAGAATGCTTAGCAGTTGGCCCATACAAAATTTCATACTCATAATTGGAGAGGATCTGTGGCAGCTTCTGCACCATGTGTGTGTGTGTGGGGGGGGGGGGGGGGGTCGGCTTTGAAGAGCTAAGTAATGAGGTAAGAGGCCTCTTGTCCACACCCAGTAGAACTTCCTTCCATACAAGAATTGGAGGAATTTGGTCATGTCCCAAACGATAGCAAGAGCTTTCTGCTCAGTCTGCAAGTAGTTGCAATGAACTTTTTTTAAGAGTATGGATACGAAGGCAATTAGCCTGTCCAATGATCCAGTCCTGTGGGAGAGGACAGTGTCAGTCGTGTAAGAGGATACATCAATCACCAGCATGACCAGCTTAATGGGATCAAAATGTACCTAGCTGCGATCGCTCAATGAAGTATCCTTTCTGAAATGCAACATTCATTGCCGACTCAAATGGAACATTTGTTCATCGAAGACGATGCAGTAGAGCTGTAATCTGTGTGACATGTGGAATGAACCAAATGTAGTGAGACAGTTTATCCAACACAGCCTGGAATTCACCGGCATTCTGTGGATGAGCTTGAAGGCCCCAGATGGCAGTTCAGTTTGATTGCGAAGTGTGGATACCCTGATTGTTGATAATGTATCTCAAATATTGAATCTCAGCCTGAAAGAAGGAGCACTTGGCTTTATTACACTGTAAGTTATCATCTGAGATTTCCTGGAGCAAATTACTGAGATGTTTTTCGCGCCTAAGACCCTAAACTACGATGTCGTCCAAATAGTTTGCAGTATAATAAACAGTAGCAGTTAAGTATTTCAAGTAACTTTGCAAAATAGTTAGTTCTCCTGCACTGCCAAAGGGAAACAGCAAAACCTTAAATAGCGCCATGTGGGTGTTGACCAAAAAACTCATCGAAAGTTGCAAATAAGAGCTACTAAGATCAGTCTTGTAAAAGAAGCAATGTGCATCGAGCTTATCTGAAAGGTCATCAGGCCATGGAAAAGGAAAGCAGTCAAGAACAGTCTGTGGATTTACTGCTGCTTCGAAGTTTGCATGTATTCGTAATCTGCGCTGTGGTTTCTTCATAGTAAACAAAGGGAGGACTCAAAATTGTCACCTTTGTGTAGGTCATCTTAGTAAATGTCACTAAATTCAGTGCAAAGTTCAGCTACACTGTCCACAGGCACAGAGGAGTTCACAGAGCGAACATTTCCTTGGATGTGCAGACCAAAGAGATCAAAAGAGTCAGTATCAAAAATATGTTCACTTTCATATGAACACAAAAATGTGAAAGAGATTGATTTTGTAACTTTATGAAATGTGGAAGGTTGGTTGTAAATTCGTTGCATGTCCACCGTAAGCAGGAAGAGTTGTCTGTGACGTATGTAGCTTGGCCAATCGAACAGTTCATATGAGGTTCTATTCAAAAGAGTCATAGACGCGCCAGTGTCCAGTTGCATACGATTTTGTGGTTTGGTACCTGCAAAGTGTTAAGATAATTTATTAGTTAAAATAGTTTATTAGCATGACGCTGGGTGGGAGAAGTTTGTGACATCTTCACTGTTGCATTTCACTTCCTCTGACCAATAAAAAAATAGTTTCTTGTCACTGAAAATATTGCGTTCACATTTATCGAGTGATAAACTGGAGAACATGCAGAGTGCATCCTGGAATTGGGTTTCTATAGACTGATAGACTGAACGTGTCCGTACTTGCCACAGTGATAACATTAAGCATCATGACAAGGGCACTTTTACCGTCTACGGGCCGTGAAACGCCTAGGCTGGATTTAGCCCCGCTAGGCTGCTGCCTAGCAACCTGGTGTTTTGTACGACGCTTCCCTGGCTGAGACTTTGCGGCCTCAACCTATTTACTAGTACTCTCAACGGCACAAACAGGAGCGCAGTCAAAGACCACCTCTACACTATCATACGAGTTCTGATGCTCCACTAATTCCAAAACCTGTTTCACGTTAGGCTCAGGACACTTAAGAATCTGTTCAAGTTTGCGAGGATCTGATACGTTTTGAGTAGTAATGATGTCCCTAACCATAGCATCACTGTAGTAACGTCCACAGTCACACTCGAATCTGCAGTGTCTGAAAGGCCCCAGGTGGCAGCTTAATGTAACTGCGAAGGGTAGATATCCTAATTGTTGATAATGTATCAGTTTATCTGATTGGGTAGCCTATGGAAGTGAAACAATTTGTAATCTGCAGCTGGGACATTAATCTCTGTTCAACATAGTGCTTATCTAGCCGAGCAAATAGTTCATTGAAGGAAATACTTTCAATTTGTGAGGTGGGAAAGGTTTGCAGGCTGACTGGTGCATTGAAACACAAATTGTACCTTCAACTTGGAGAACGGGGAAGCGCGAATCGCGTTGTGTGTGGTACTCAAAACATTCTTCTTCTTGAGGATCAAATGAGTGGACGGCGGCGCTGAAACTGGAACTGCTGGCTGTAGCAGCACTGTGGTTGCTTGGGCCGATGCCACTATAGGTAATCACGTTGTTTGCAGCCTGTTTATGGACTCCTTAAATTGTTGCAAGTGCTGCGCCTGAAACTACATAATCTGGGTTAACAACAGTTCTTGAAGGCATTGGCCATCATCAAACACATGAAAAATGGAACCTGTACAAAAACAGAGCACACCTGAGAAGTTGTGCTGATAGAAAGTGTCAATTAAAATCACTATATATACCAACCTCCAGAATAGTGCAAGGAACACTGCACGGCGAATGTTCTGAAGTACACCAAATACCGTTATTACACAGAAGCATAAGGCGAGCGATCAAGGCAAATGTCGACAGTTCTGCAAAACATACACGTGGTAAAAGCACCTGTAGAAACATGGAAGTCAATGTTCTTGGTGGAAAGCGAGACAACCAACAAAACGATGATGCTATGTTGCTTAAGTTCATTATTGAAGACAAGTAGAATCCAGTAGCAAACACACCTATTTTTCTTTTTGCCAGGTGTCTGGTCATCTAGTGTTGGATGCCCAGTAGTTGGTGGTTACCACAACAGAGAGCAAACGAGTGAGGCTCAGAAATAAAGTGAGATGAACTTCATTTAGTAGGCTGGGTTACCAGTAGAATGTCCAAATCGTAAACAGTACAGATTAATGGGCCAGGCCAAGTATGTAGATCTAGAGGCGTGTGATATATTAATGAACTGACTCAGAGAACTAAATCATTTGACTGAGAGAGCGATTGGTAACTCGGTGAAAAAAGCGGTAGCTCTTTCGATCCAGAAAGCATCTACAGTGACATCAGTCTGCAGAACGAAGATTCCAGGACAGCCTGTCACAATAGCGTCCTTCCCAGTACAGTGAATTAGTCACTATGATATAGTCTATGCTGAAAAAGAAAAACGATATATTCAATGTGTTACATAACTGTTTATATACCTTACTGTCATGAACAGCTTTTGTCAGCCATCAGCAGAATAGAAACCAAAAAAGTACCTACCCTTACAACACTTCATTAACACAGAAAACACTCTCAACTTTTATTTCTAATTTTAATTAGGAGAGACAAATTGTAAAATACTGTCCTTTCAGCCTGTTTGACACTTCGTTGCAAGAGATGATGCTCTGTGAAGCAAAAGCACTTGGCACCCCTACGACTCCTGACTCAGTATGGAGCGGATTGCAACTGAATCATAAGGAACTGTGCTCTTGGCTCACTGATTCGGCTCCTGGTAGCCGTTCACAGCTCCTGACTCCATGTGCAGCATAGCACAAGGCATCTCAAGAGTCATCCTGCTCTTTGTGTTCTTGGCTCACTTACTGATTTGGCTCACAGTGACCTTGGTTTGTTCACTGATTCAGCTAGCAGTTTGACTTCAACGTTTGGCTCACTACTCTAAGTTCAAATTCAGCTTGACATAGATATTGTTCATTGGTATATACATTTATTAAATTTTGCCTTTGCAGGAGCTTTTTGTTTCAGACAACGAAATATCTAAAACTTACACATTGGATTCAAAGACAGAAAAATGTGTGTTCATTATGCTATCTGGTGATACCAGAATGCTATATGGAGATACCAATGTTAACCACTACCCTATTCCCAGGATATGGCGTGCTGGTAAATTTCAGATCTTAAATAGGAACATCCTGTTTTTATTGTAGAATCGGATTCTATTGGAAAAAATACATAACTTTTGCATGTAACACTTTTGTCGCTACTTGATAGGTGACACTGTAATCGATAAATAACACGGTATTATTTCCATAAAATTGCATTTGATAGAAAAAGAAAAAGAGCCATGTTCAGTAATTGTAAAAAAAAACTTATTTAATTAAGAACTCTCATATCCCACCAATGGGATACTCATTTGAAGTGTGTTCTCTCGTCTCTCAGCAACAATGTGCTTGTTTGTAAGAACTGTTTCACAGAAAGTGCGCCAGCCGCGGTGATCTAGCGGTTCTAGGCGCTCAGTCCGGAACCGCGCGACTGCTATGGTCGCAGGTTCGAATCCTGCCTCGGGCATGGATGTGTGTGATGTCCTTAGGTTAGTTAGGTTTAAGTAGTTCTAATTGCTAGGGGGACTGATGACCACAGATGTTAAGTCCCATAGTGCTCAGAACCATTTGAACCATTTTGAACAGAAAGTGCCCAAAACGATTGCAGCACAATTAGATGCACTTACTTATCTGCACATGGAATGATTCGATACAAATGACAAGTGGTTGAAATGAAATCAACTGGCAAGCTTTGGTGTATGCATTGTTAGCCCCACAAATAAAAGATCATCACCATTTAAGGTACCATCGATAAAGAATGAACCAGTGAGTTTGTCACCAGTTATTCCACACCAAACGTTAGCATTCCACAGGTGCTTACGTCCAACGTGGCGTAAAAAATGTGGGTTTTCCAAATTTCACAAATGCATGTTAAATTATCATACTATGGTTCGTCAAGGTCTACTCATCAATGAAAGATAGCCTGCTGTAGCAGAAAATTGGGATCACTCTGTATTTGCTGAAGTGCCTACTGGAAAAATGTTACTCGCATTTGAAAATCATTGCCATAATGTTCCTGATGGAAGTAAATACAAAAAAGGTGATCATTATACTTAATAAGGAACATGTTTAAGAAATGTGGGACGGTATGTATTTAGTGTGACCAAATAAAATAATTAATGGTCGAGTCTTTCCAAACAGCTATACAGAGAAAACTGGACAAGACAGAGTTGTTAGCCACACATATCTCTTTTATGTTTTTTATCCAGTGTACTTTCTCGAGGTAATATCGTTTTGGGACTCAATTATTTTATTTGTAGGTGATACCGCCATCTTTCACATAATGACAAGAGTATTACTTACAAAAATTACGTATTTTTTCTCGTAGAACCTGATTCTTCAATAAAATGCAATGTTCCTATTAACGATTTCAAAGCTGTCTCCCGCCCCACATCCTGTGGTTGCGGCAGGAGGCTCAAAATTGGGATCACTGAATTGCGTTTTTAGAAACACTGGATACGTATTTTTCCGTGTTTAATTCGTTGACATATTACGTCGTCTCAAGATGACAAAATCGTCTGCATAGTAGTAAATTTATAGATAGTAGAATGCATTGCGTGCACATTTGTTCTCATTTAAGTTTTTACTACATAAAAAAGTATTTACATTTTTCCATATAACGTATTTTTCAAAGTTGAGTTGTATGAATGAACCATTTCACCTTTACGTAGAAGAGTTTTAAGTGACATATGGTATCTTTTAGCAAAATGCATAAGAAAGGTAAATGCCGTTGTTGTTGTGATCTTCTGTCCAAAGACTGTTTTGATGCAGCTCTCCATGTTACTCTCTCCTGTCTGAACCTCTTCATCTCTGAATAACTTCTGCAACCTACATCTTTCTGAATTTGCTTACTGTATTCACCTTTTGGTCTCCCCTACGATTTTTATCTCCTCCCCTCCCTTCAATACTAGATTGGTGATCCTCTGATATCTCAGAATGTGATTATCCCTTCTTTTGCTCAAGTTGTGCCACAGATTTCTTGCCTCCCCACTTGTCTGATCGAATCTTCAGCATTCTTCTGTAGCATCACATTTTGAAAGCTTCTGTTCTTATTTTTATCTAAACTGTTTATCATCCTTGTTTCACTAACAGGCGGCAATCCAGACGAATACCTTCAGAAAAGACATATTAACACTTAAATCTATATTCGATGCCAAACGTTTCTCTTTTTCAGAAAGGCTTTTCTTGCCATTGCCACTCTGCATTTTATACCTTACCTATTTCGCCAATCATCAGTTATTTTGCTGCCCAAGTAGCAAAACTCATATAATATTTTGAGTGTCTCGTTTCCTAATCTGATTCGTTTACCATCGGCTGATTTCATTAGACTACATTCCATTATCCTTCTTTTTTTTGTTGCCATTCACCTTAAATAGTCCTTTCTAGACACTGTCCATTCCGTTCAACTGCTCTCCCAAGTTCTTTGCTGTCTCTAACAGAATTACAATGTCATCAGCAAATCTCAAAGCTTTTATTTCTTCTCCCTGAACTTTAATTCCTGCTCCAAATTTTTATGTGGTTTCCTTTCCTGCTTGTTCAATGCACGTATTGAATAACTTCAGAGATACACTACAACCCTCACTTCCTTTTCAACCACTGCCTCCCTTTCATGCCCCTCGACTCTTATCAATGCTATTTAGTATCTGTAAAAGTCGTAAATAGCCTTTCGCTCCCTGTACATTACCCTTGCTACGTTCAGAATTTCAAAGAGAAAATTGCAGTCCACATTGCCAAAAGCTGTCTCTAAATGCCATAAACGTAGGTTTGCCTTTCCTATGCCTACCTTTTAAGTCGCTGGGGCTGTATTGCCTGAGATCTGCTTCTACGAGTTTTTCCATTGCTCTGTACACAATTCGATTTAGTATCTTGAGCCATGACATACTAAACTGATAGTTTGGTAATGTTCACACATATCAACAACTGCTTTCTTTGGAATTGTAATTTCTACATTCTTCTTGGGTAATTCACCTATCTCATATAGTCTACCTGAGTTCTTGATATTCATACACCTACTTCTATTTTCCTCAGAGTTCTCTTTATTTTCCTGTAGGTGGTATCTCTCTTTCAATTAGTGAAATATTCTTCTAAGACCTTAAATTTGTCGCCCAGCCATTCCTGTTTAGCAGTTTAGTGCTTCGTGGCAATCTCATTTTTTAAATGTTTGTATACCCTTTCGCCTCCTTCACTTGTTGCATTTTTAAATTTTCTCCTTTACTACCAGCAATAGCCTCCTGTTCTGTGGCTCCTCATCAGACCTGAAATTATGTCTTTAGTTCAAGCATCCAGCAGCACATTTGGAACGACATGGGTCTGGAAATCCATCAAAATCGCAAACAACCGAAGACTTTTCTGCAGAAATTCGAGAAATTGTTTCTTCAAATGTTCAAATATGTGTGAAATCTTATGGGACTTAACTGCTAAGGTCATCAGTCCCTAAGCTTACGCACTACTTAACCTAAATTATCCTAAGGACAAGCACACACGCCCATGCCCGAGGGAGGACTCGAACCTGCGCCAGGATCAGCCGCACAGTCCATGCCTGCAGCGCCACAGACCCCTCGCCTAATCCCGCGCGGCGAAATTGTTTCTCACGAGTCAAATTCACCGGTGTCTGATTCTACTTTAGATGAAGCCCTCAGTCCAGGAAATCAAAGCGAATGCCGATCTGTTTCCTGTCTGACATTATCATTTGATACCCAATCAGAATCTTCTGCAGTTTTTTTTCATTGCATTATGTCATATTCACTCTATCTCTTACTATTTTTGTTTCAGAATTGCAGTTTCTGCGTATGTGCTGTTTTCAAGCATCTACAAAGCGTAACAGAATGCCACGAGGAGAAATATGAGATCAAAAATGTGTACAGCGAATTTTTGCAGTTTTTTAACATTCACAAACTTACAAGATTTGATATTTTTTCGTACAAACAGATTAAAAATAACGTTATTATACCACTATGTAACATTTGATGGCAATACGGTCATTGATTGTTACTAGAGACTATAGTATTTTTATTACTGATTGCCAATGACAGGTGTACAGTCATAAACGATATTAGTTTATATATGCTCACAGCACATTCTGTAAATGATAAGATCACAGTTTCTAGAGTGTATTTAATCTGAAGAAAGACGTTCTCCAGAACACGTTTCAAATTGGATAAAGGCTGTTGCGACCAAAAACCAATTTTAAATTTGAAATTATTGTCATAATAAAGGAGAATACTTCAAATGCAGAGTCAGTGGCCATGGTTTTGAGCCTTCCATACGTTCTATGTTTTACATATTTTTTACATCGTATTGTGCGGTAGAAAATACAGAAGCCAATAGCTAAAACTGTTGACGAGGTCAAAAATGCAGCTATGCTTTTCAGTAAGAATCCTTCTAGCATAAGAAAGCTTGTTGAAATACAAGGAAATTAAAAGAAAGCCTAGTCACCATCCAATTTACCGCCATAAAGGCTGCGAACTGTTCATTTTGGAAGGCTGTCGATGGTACCATCAGTCAGCTCTAAGGAATCCACAACCTTGGAATTGCATCAGTTGTTAAACTAGACATACGTTGTTACATTTGTATAAATGACAAGTGTAAATAATTTCAAGAGGTAGAAACTTAATCTTAATTATATTTCAGTTTTTATATTGCATTTTGTTTTCAATAAAATTATGAAAAAGTAATGAGGATTAGTTATTTTTATAATTTCCGAAACCTTCACTGAGAAACATGATTTTTTAGTTTTTACTGAAGAAGAAATGTAGAAATTCTTGGAAATCTTCAAACTACGTGGGACAGGATGGAAAATTATTAGTCATCTACTTACATTCTATCAAAAAACAATAAAATCAGGTAAAAATACAGATACATACGCAGACTGAAGTGATGAATGACAATTTGTATCAATGCCAGGATCTAACTAGCACAAATTTTCATTCATCGCTTCAGTCTGTATGTAGACATTATAGATATTGGAGACTTGAAAAGTTCAATGTAACATTATACGAGGGTGATTCAAAATAAAACATTAAAAGTTCCATAAAAATTCGAAAAGTAATGTTGTGGTTTTGGAAGGTGGCAGTAGTGTTCCATGAGGTTCAGAAAGTGACCGACAGGTTGCAGAGTGACGCTTCAACGCAGTAGAAGGCAGCAACGTCCACAAAAAGATGGCCACCCACTGTCAACGTGCACTGCTATTGAGTGGAGATCTGTGATCCGCTTTTTGTGTAGTGAACCACCCACTGTCAACGTGCACTGCTATTGAGTGGAGATCTGTGATCCGCTTTTTGTGTAGTGAAGGTGTCAAAAGAGTCTAAATTAATTCCAGAATGACAGCGCCGTACAGTGATTCGTGTTTGTCATTGCAGCAAGTGTATGAGTGGTGTAGGAAGTTTAGAGGTAGTGTAACTTCTGTGGAGGTTGTCGCAAGACCAGGGCAGGGCACACTGTGTAGTGACAAACAGGAACATTGCTTTAGTGACAGAGCTTGTAAAGGAAAACAGACATGTAACTCTGAACGAAACCGCCACAAAGTTGAAGATTAGTACTGGTTCAGTGGAGAATACTGTTCACAATTTGCCGCACTTCAATGAGTGTCCGCAAGAGAGTCCCTTGCCAGTTGACTCGTGAATCGAAAGACTGTCGCATTGATACCTGTGATGAAGTTTTGCGTCATTTCCATGTCAAAGGTTATGCATTTCTGGAAAAATGGTTGCAGACTTTGGTCCACTATCACCAACCAGAAATGAAAATGACAAGCAAGAAATTTCACCAGAGCTCATTACTGAAACAAATATTCTGCACTCAACCGTTGTCTGGAGAGGTCATTCTCATTCTCTTCTGGGATACAAATGGAGTAATTTTGGAGCATTAAATGGATAGGGTAGTTAGGGTAACCAGTACTTTTTACTAAGACACATTGAAAAATCAACTTCCCCTGCAATCAGAAGTAAATGACGAGGACTTCTGATTTCAGGGGTACTGTTACAGTATGACAACGCCCCACCACATACAGCCCATAAGAAAGTGCGTCTATTCAGGAAACTGAATTTAAATGACTGGTTCATACTCCTTATTCACCAGATCTTGCTCCTAGTGACTTCCATCGTTTTGGTGCACTCAAAGAAGCAATGGTGACACTTCAGTGATGAAGAGGTGAAAACCATGGTGCACGACTGACTACACACCGACCAAAAAAATTATTTCATTATGGTATCTATGCACTTCCAAAGTGGTGGAATCGTTAATTCAACAACAGAGAGATTAAGTCTGAAAATGACATTTAAGTATGTCATTCATTGTTACAATTAAAAATAATATAGCACTTTTAATATTTTCATTTGTTTCGCTCTCATAGCGTCATTTGATCAGAAATATAAGTTCAATGACCACGAATTAAATGCAAAGCTACATATCTTTTTTTTTTTTTTGTATGTGCATAGTAGGTGGTGAGTCATAAAAAAGAGCTAGTTCATTCCAGTGAGTGAATGGTTCTGATCTGATCCCAGTTTTGCCCATCTGTTGTAGATACAGAGCAGTAGCAGAATCAGACTTTTGAGGCACCATGGTTAGACCATGGGCTAAACTGGCTACGTGCAATGTGAGGCATTCCTAAGGCCATCATTCGCAGGTCGGCCAGTAGGCCAAACTCCTCTGCTGAGCTGGTCTAACCCAACACATTCACGATTGTGGTGTATGATTTAATAGCAGTTGAGTCCAAGGTCTGGGTATGTTGGCTTCACTGGCACACTGCTACATGGTAGCCGAAAACTCTAACTGCCACCCCACACTCCATCACTTTCCCTTCTGTTTTGGCACTGTGAAAATTGCCATGTGACTGGGCACAGGATGGGTCTGCCACGCAGTCACAGTGTGCCTACACACAGTCTGATGCTTTGGTGACCCTCTCAGTGGTGGGGAGGGTGGGGGAGTGGCAGTGACTCGTTGGTCTGTCAGTGGGTGCCTTAGGTGGCTCTAGTCACGACGCTGGTTTTACGGATGGATGAAGATATGTCTTTCTTAGAGGTTGCTGGAGCTTGGTGGCGCTTATCACATGTTTTGATCATGGCGCTGGCTTTGCAGACAATGAGGATGTGCCTTGGAGGTGGCCACAGATTGGCAGTGGTTATGACATGGTTGCTGCCAACTTTGGAACATGGATTGGCTTCACGTGGTGTCAATGATGAACGATACCATAATTACACTGCCTCTGTTGTGCACCCTTATTTTATACACATGTGAAATGGAATGGGTGGTGAGCAAGGGGAATGATTGTATAATGTCTCCTTGGATTTACATGTAGATCAAAGCCTGCATTCCATAACATTATAAAATGTACAGTCTTTTGTGGCATTTTAACGTAACGTTTCAACATACAGCGCGAAGAATGCCAAATGGTTTCAGTTTCGGTACTCAAAATGTTATGTCTCTTTTCTTTCCTCTGACCTGTCTTTCTTATTTACTCTAATGTTTATTATGTCTAGTACTGGGTCTCCTTTTTTAGGATTTGGAAAACTTTATATGAGATTCATGGTCAGATACCCTATCTGAAGCCACAGTCGTCAAGGTAAACTAAGACAGGGTGTTCAGGAGGGTTATTGCCCTGTGTCAATAGAGCTCCAACTTCCTAACAGAGCTGAGTCAGGAGCAGCAAGAGCAGCAGCTTCTCGTTTGTACACTCATTGTGTAAATAGTTCAGTTTAATGGTATTCTTACTTACTTCCGAGTAGAAGTGAACAGTAGCTATTTATATAGTGCTTTTAGTAGTGCCATTTATTTTAGGTAATAGTTTGTGCATTTTTTCGTTCAGTGTTCCTCAGTGAGTTCAGTTTCGTAAGTTGGGCTTACATTCCTGTGGTTCAGATTAATTGATTAAAGGTGGATGTGGACAGCACCTGTATTGTATGGGTGCAGGGGGAATAGGCCCCAGCCAGTAAGTAGCTCGAAGCTTGCTGACCACTGTCCAAGTCTTCATGCTGCTGCTATGGGCTGCGGTGGGGTTTGGGCATCTGAGACTAATGCTGTGGAACATCTGGATCGTCGACTGGGATCCATGATGCCGTCACATCTTCCGATTCGCAGGTCCCAACAAGTGCACACTTACCTGATGGCGACTCGCAAACAGTGTCAGGATCACAGAACTCTCGCTGGAAAGGCGAAAGTGGGTACCGACTGTACTGCTGTACCCCTACATTTTAAAAACCATGTTTGAGGTACTGCATCTTAGCTAGCACAGGACAACTCACCTGTTGGGACTGTCACCGAACATCCTGAGATGTCTGGACAAGTGCAGAGGGTAGCACTGCTTCTCTTTACGAGCTCCAGTGTTAGGTGGGTGATGGAGCACCTCAGGAAAACAGCGCGCTGGTCGGAAAAGAAGGCCAGGGTGTCTCAACCGAGATATGGAGGAGGCTCTGCTTGCAGCAGTTGAGTACAGTGGGTGCACCTGACTGCAAATAGTGGCACATGTAAGCAAGAATGGCTCCTGCCACCTTGGTTCAGAGGCCATACTCGGTTCCTACAGGCAGCTAGCTGAGTTGGTGAAGATAGCTAGCCTGGTCCGTGTGATGGAAGCAGAGCTATCATTTGCAGCATCTATCCCGGAAATGATCATGTCCTCTGGTTTGGAGCAGAGTGGAAGGTCTAAACTAGAGACTCAGATGCAGATCAAAACCAGAGACTCAGGTGATTCTGCGACGGGTTCAAATGCAAATTTCTCGACCTCCATTGTTGGGTGCAGAATTGTAGGGTTCCCCTCAATGGGAAAGGTATGCACAACACCCAGGAAGTGACGCCTAGTGTTGCAGAGGTCATGTGGCGTGCACATGTGGGTGTTTTAGGGTAGAGATACGCCCTGAAGACCTGATAAGATGAGTCCAGACGAAGTAGTATTCGTCACAGCAGATCGGAGATAAAAATGTTAATGTAGTATTAATTAACTGCAGAAGCGTCTATGGAAAGGTCCTGGGACTTAACATGACTGCTAACAGTAATAATGCCCACACACTACTAATGACAGAAAGCTGGCTGAAACCAGATGTCAGTAGCAATGAAACTCTAAATTCAGAATGGAATGTATACTGTAAACACATGTTAAACGCTGGTGGTGGAGGCGTGTTTATAGCCATAAAAATGCGATAATATATAGTGAACTAGTACAGATTACGGATCGAAATAATCAGAGTGGAGAGAAGTGTTAAAGGTGGATTAAACATGATCATCGGATGTTTTTACAGACCACCTGCCTCGGCAGCAGTAGTGTCTGAATAACTGAGAGGAAACCTGGAGAATATTTGCATACGTTATCTGGTCCTGTTATAGTTTTACGTGGTGGTATGTACTAGCTGCAGACTGGAAGATTGAAGTAATAAGAGTGGGGAGTAGGGATAGAGAATCATGTGAAATTGTTCTAAGTGGTCCATCCGAAAATTATCGTTATCAGTTAATCAGACCACCGAATCTTGGAGATAACATCTTAGACCGGCTGATGACAAACAGATCCAGACATTTCATGTACTGTAGAACAGGGAATCAGTGACCATTAGGCCGTTACAACATTAATGAAGACGACTGTAAATATTAGTATAACGAAAGGCAGGAAGAAATTTCTGCTTAGCAAGAGCGACAAGAAACAAATTTCAAATTTCCTAAGCGGTCAGCACGAAAGTATCCTCTCCAGCACTAACAACGTTGAGTATCTATGGACAAAGTTCAGGAGCATAGTGCATTACGCTATAGACAGGTGTGTGCCGAGCAAAAATATGATGGATGGAAAAGACCCGCCGTGACTCAACAGCCGTGTTAGAAAACTGCTACGAAAGCAAAATGAGTTTCTACGCAAATTTAAACGTAGCCAAGCCTCAAACACAAACAAAAATTAAATGAAGTCAAAATTAGAATAAGGAGAGCCTTGCCTAAGGGTTTCAACGAATTCGAAAGTAAAATTCTGTCTACCGACTTGACAGAAAATCTTAAGAAGCTTCATTCTTACGTTAAAGCAGTAAAAGTATCTAAGAAATCTATACAGACACTCTGCGACGCCACTGGCACTGAAACAGAGGACGACATTGAAAAGGCCGAAATACTAAGCGTCTTTTTCCGAAACTGTTTCAGAGAGGAAGATCGCACTGTAGTGCCCAATTTAACTCATCGCACGAACAACAAACTGACTGATATAGAAATAACTGACGATGGGATAGAAAGGGAGCCGAAATCGCTCAATAGAAGCAAGGGATCTAAAGGATTCGAGTACGATTCTACGTAGACCACGCAAAAGGACTTGTGCTTCTAAAAGCAGCAGTGTACCACAGGTCTTTGCAGGAGTGAAGTGCCGCGACGATTGGGCTGAAGCTCACGTCATTCCGGTTTTCAAGAAGGGTTGCCGAACAGACTCAAAAAAGTATAGGCCTGCGTATCAGACTTTCGTCAGTTGTACAATTTTGGAACATGTTTTATGCTCATATACACTCCTGGAAATTGAAATAAGAACACCGTGAATTCATTGTCCCAGGAAGGGGAAACTTTATTGACACATTCCTGGGGTCAGATACATCACATGATCACACTGACAGAACCACAGGCACATAGACACAGGCAACAGAGCATGCACAATGTCGCCACTAGTACAGTGTATATCCACCTTTCGCAGCAATGCAGGCTGCTATTCTCCCATGGAGACGATCGCAGAGATGCTGGATGTAGTCCTGTGGAACGGCTTGCCATGCCATTTCCACCTGGCGCCTCAGTTGGACCAGCGTTCGTGCTGGACGTGCAGACTGCGTGAGACGACGCTTCATCCAGTCCCAAACATGCTCAATGGGGGTCAGATCCGGAGATCTTGCTGGCCAGGGTAGTTGACTTACACCTTCGAGAGCACGTTGGGTGGCACGGGATACATGCGGACGTGCATTGTCCTGTTGGAACAGCAAGTTCCCTTGCCGGTCTAGGAATGGTAGAACGATGGGTTCGATGACGGTTTGGATGTACCGTACACTATTCAGTGTCCCCTCGACGATCACCAGTGGTGTACGGCCAGTGTAGGAGATCGCTCCCCACACCATGATGCCGGGTGTTGGCCCTGTGTGCCTCGGTCATATGCAGTCCTCATTGTGGCGCTCACCTGCACGGCGCCAAACACGCATACGACCATCATTGGCACCAAGGCAGAAGCGACTCTCATCGCTGAAGACGACACGTCTCCATTCGTCCCTCCATTCACGCCTGTCGCGACACCACTGGAGGCGGGCTGCACGATGTTGGGGCGTGAGCGGAAGACGGCCTAACGGTGTGAGGGACTGTAGCCCAGCTTCATGGAGACGGTTGCGAATGGTCCTCGCCGATACCCCAGGAGCAACAGTGTCCCTAATTTGCTGGGAAGTGGCGGTGCGGTCCCCTACGGCACTGCGTAGGATCCTACGGTCTTGGCGTGCATCCGTGCGTCGCTGCGGTCCGGTCCCAGGTCGACGGGCACGTGCACCTTCCGCCGACCACTGGCGACAACATCGATGTACTGTGGAGACCTCACGCCCCACGTGTTGAGCAATTCGGCGGTACGTCCACCCGGCCTCCCGCATGCCCACTATACGCCCTCGCTCAAAGTCCGTCAACTGCCCATACGGTTCACGTCCACGCTGTCGCGGCATGCTACCAGTGTTAAAGACTGCGATGGAGCTCCGTATGCCACGGCAAACTGGCTGACACTGACGGCGGCGGTGCACAAATGCTGCGCAGCTAGCGCCATTCGACGGCCAACACCGCGGTTCCTGGTGTGTCCGCTGTGCCGTGCGTGTGATCATTGCTTGTACAGCCCTCTCGCAGTGTCCGGAGCAAGTATGGTGGGTCTGACACACCGGTGTCAATGTGTTCTTTTTTCCATTTCCAGGAGTGTATTATGACATTTCTGGAGGTCGAAAATCTTCTCTTTAGGAATCAACATTGTTTCCGAAAACAGCGCTCTGTTCGTCTAGGAGACCTAGAAAGCAGTAGATTCAGGTGCCCAGGTGGATACTGTGGTCCTTGACTTCTGGAAGGCATTCGATACCGTTATGCAGTGCCGCTTGATGAACAGAATACGAGCATGCGGAATATCGGGCCAACTGTGTGACTGCATTGAAGAGTTTCTAGGAAGCGGAACACATCATGTCATTTGGAACGGAGAGATGTGTTCAGACACCTAGAAGGTAGTGTCGGAAGTTCCAGAGGCTTTTCGCAGATGAGGCTGTAGTATGCAGAGAAGTCACGATGCTACAAAGTTGAACCGAGATGCAGGAAGACAGTGCAACGTCGCGAATTAATGGGCGATAACAGTCGTTGTTCTACAGCCCGCAATATTGGAGCCGGAGGCTGTGAAAGAAACCGCCACTTGTGTCTTAGCCAATGAGTCATGTACACGTGCTACTACGGCAGCGTGAGAACGGCTCATGTGTCACTTCTTAGTGACCATACATTCACCATCTATAAGGACCTAAATAAATAATATTAAATATTATTCAATCATTTTCAAAATCGGTACACTACCTTTTCACATTCAGTAGAAGATTGTATCTAAATTTCAGCTTTATAACTATCGTAGGTTGAGAGATAGAAAAAAAATGCTACAAAAGTCTAAAACTGACACTTAGAAAATTCAGTTAGGAAATATAATAGTTTATCTTTTGGTATTATCTAAAAACATAAACAGAACTCGCAGTGTGCAGAATTAATTAATTGAGATTTTATATTAAAACTTTAACCATTTTTCCTTTTCGTAATATAAAAATCAGACAAAATTATTATTTGTGTCTAATATTGTTGTGGGAGTAAAAGTGAGTGAATGAGAGTGTGTACGCGGGACATTCGTCAGATTGTAATGTTCCATTGTATACCGTCTTAAGTAACCTGCAAGAGTTACGCAATCCTGTCGTGGGAAAATGTTCATAAGGAATTACCCACTTTGCTGATGATGTATGTCTACGTGTAATTGCTATTGTAACAGAGCAGCCAGAAAGTCAGCTGGAGTATTATCTGTATCTAAAGGATATTTCCAGATTTATTGCCTTTTCGTTTTCGTTTATTAAACATTACTTTCATATTTGTATATCAAAATGACGTAGATGTGTCTGTATGTAAGGATTGGTGCAGGCCAGTTTTGGGGTGAGTATGACCATGAGCGAGCATTCACATTGGCAGCGAGTATGGTTAGCCAATCAGAATTGAAACGGTTCCCGCTCATTACCTGATAGTTGTACTGGGAGTGAAGAACAAGAAGGGAGTCGCTCGCCAGCTTCGGTCGCGGAAGGACATGTTAAATGTGATGTTTCTCATTATGTGTAAAATGAAGGAATATTGAGTTCCCCGTGTTTGATACGTGTCGTGACTAATGCTGATGTAGTTACGGACAGTTTTGTGAAATTTGGAAGTTCTAGAACTGTTTAATTGGACAAATATTCGTGTGTGAAATTTGGCGTTCATAGTATCCACGTGGCATGTTTCAGTATTTTGAACCACTGAGCATTTATGACGAGCAGTTTTCTTTTTTCAGAAATCTGTAAGAAGGAACGAATGTATTACCTCAAATTAGTGGTGAAATTAATGACTGTGAAAAAGTTGTTTCACTCGGGTCGGGTTAGGACAGATTACTGGCTGCTGTGCGTGTCAAATGAGTGTATGAAATGTGAACTTGACGAAAATAACCTATAGTTTAAATGTGGATGGAATAGTACCGTTTCTTTGGCTATAAGAACAAACAAAAACTTTTTCATGGAAATTTCTGACATTGTTTTCCAGGAGCCAATCCGTTATCTTACCGCCCCAGTATTCCTGTAGAACTTTATTTCATTACTAGAATTGCGTGACCTCAGTAATTCTAGATATTACATGGTGTCTTTCTTATCAAAGCCGCTCTTAGATCATGTTGTAAGTATCTACGTTGCCGAGTGAAGGGACAATGAGGTAGGTGAATTCTAATTTGCACCCTGCACACGAAAAGACCTGCACTGTCGCAACTGGCAGAGATTCGGCGCTTGGTGCAAAGAGTAGCAGTTCACCCTCAACATAAACAAATGTAACGTATTACAAATACATAGACAGAAAGACACGTCATTGTATGACTACACGATTCCATAACAATCAATTCCATAAAAATCTAGGAGTATGCATACGAAGCGATTTCAGGTGGAACGATCACAAAAAATTAATTGCGGTTAAGGCAGATGCCAGGCAGGTTCACTGGAATAATCCACAGGAAATGTAGGAATCATCTAAGGAAGTGCAGTTGAGCCTCACATAGCGATCATCATTCGTTCCTCAATCTCACTCGTGATATCGAAACACTCGTTCAGTGAAACATTTATCCCATAGAAATTAACGTAAAATACGATCATACAGTCCATGCAGAAAAAGTACTTAAAGTTTTATCTTATTCATGACACTTATTCAAAGAAAATTGTACATACAGCTTTGTGTATTTTATTATTCACGTTACATAAGTAATTCTTTTTTAATAGGAAGCTCACTATAGTCATTTGTTTCTGCCAGCACTTCAACACTTGGCGAAAATGCGACACTGCATTAACGTCAGATAAATTTGTAGCGCATATAGCCACTGCTTTATTGGGGTGATGATTTTCAGTGCACGATGCAACCGATTCCCATTCTTTCAGCATTTCTCTTATTCCGCCAGATGATTTCTGCTTTGCTGTTACCGCCTCCACCTCCTCCTCCTCTGAAGAACTCCTCTCCACAACTTACTACTGTGAAACACATACAACTCCATAAGCTGTTTGGTGGTCTTTTCTTGACTGTGATCTTTCACAACCTCACCAATATCATTGTTATCCACTTCTAGTGCCGTCCCCTTGGCCAAAGACACAAACTCATTGAATACGGGCTCCACGGGTACTGACTCAAACACCTCAAGTCACATTCGACAACGCACTCCAGCCAAAACTTCTTCCTAGCGGAAGTGAGAGTTCTCTTGGTAAACCTTTCCCTACCGTTTTCGTTCACCTCGACGCAGGCAACGATGATGAAGTGGTTTTTCCAAAACTCTCTGAGAGTGAGATTAGTAGCTTTAGTCAGCATAAAGCAATGCTCAAAGACCGCTTTAGTGTAGAGCTTCTTAAAGTTAGAAATAATCTGCTGGTCCATAGGCTGCAGTATCGCAGTGGTATTGGGAGGCAGAAACTGGATTTTGAGGCATGGAAATTCTTCAAGGAGGTGGTCTTGGCAGGCCAGTAGAATGGGCAGGAGCGTTGTCCAGAACAAGCAAGACATGGAGTGGCAGATTCATCTGAAACAAACATTTTTCCACTGAAGGACCAAACACTTCATTCATCCAATCACAAAAAAGATCACGTGTCACCGCAAGCCTTGTTGTTCTAGCTCCACATCACATCTAACGTGCTCTTCTGGATTTTACACTGCTGGTAAGTTCGTGGAGTTTCTGAATGGTAAACATGCAGCGGTTTAATTTTCAAATCGCCAGTTGCATTGGCGCAGAATAGCAGTTTGAGACGGTTTTTCATTGTTATGATCAGACAATGCGCTCCCCTCTGCTGTTATAAGGATACGCCTCGCCATTTTTTTCCAAAATAAACCCGTTTCGCCAAAATTAAAAACCTGATGCGGCACGTAACACTCAGAATCTACGAGCATCTTGAAGTTGCTGATAAAGTTCTCTGCCGACTTTGTGTCGGAGCTGGCTGCTTAGCCGTACCTCACAACGCTGTGGGTGCTGGTTCTTCTCTTAAACTTCAGGAACAACCCACGGCTTCCCTTAAGCGCTTCGTCCGCCGCTGATGATCCTGGCGCATTCCTAACGAGGGTGGCGAAACTCATTCTCGCCTTCTCACAAATGATGTTCCCGTTAATAGTGCCGCCTTGCCATTGCTTTTCATTTATCCATATAAGGAGCAACCTTTCAACATCGTCCAGAACACGAACCCGCTGTTTACATACTCTTTCTACTCCTCTGAAGCTTCTATCTCCTTAATCTTGTCCTTGTTCTAGAGGATTGTGCAAATAGTTAACGTAGACCGATTGTATGTGCGTCCTAAATCAGCAACATTCACACCACGTTCGCGTTTCTCAAGGATTTAACGTTTTATTTCCAAGGTCATTCTCTTTCTCTTATATTCGTCTTCTTGTGGTTTTATCTTCGGAGACATTTCTACGAAGGTTAAAAAATGCACACACGAAAACACTGTGTGAACACAAGTTTAGAAAAATGTGTGATCACGAGCTGCAATAAGATGGTAGTAGAAAGAGCGCTAAACACAGACTGCAGAAGTACTAAACACATTGCTCATATGGCGCTTGCCAACAATAAGAGGTGTTCATGTTATACAATGTTTCCTCCGCCGCAAGCGAACGGCTGGTGACGTCACAGTAAACCGTCGTCACTCGTTATGCGAAACATCGCTCGTTAAACGAGTCATTTTGTTTACAATTTGTTTTGTTCGTCAAGCGAATTGCGCGTTGTGGGAGTTACTCGTAAAGCGAGGTTCCAATGTAGCTTACAAAACACTCGTTCGATCAATACTTGAACATTGATCGCCAGTATAGTATCCGTACCAGATAGCTCTGATACGGATCCCATACTGCGAGCAATATTAAGTACAGATAGAGGACATACAGAAGATCCAAAGAAGAGCAGCCCGTTTCATTTAGTAAGGACGAAAGCATCACAGAGTTGATCCCCAATCAGCTCCGGTGGCAGACGCTGCAGAAGAGGAGATCCGCATCACTGTAAGGTTCATTGTTAATGTTGCAAGAGTGTGCGTTCCTAGAAAAGTCAGCAAATATTTTGCTTCCTTCTACGTATATCTCGCGGAAAGACCATGAAGATAAGAGATACGGGCCCGCACGGAGGTTACCGGCAATCCTTCTTCCCGTGAAGTGCTCGCCACTGGAACAGGAAAGTGATGGGGGGTGGGGAGGGGGGGGGGGAGTAACAGTGGTCCACGAACTACTCCCCGCCATAAACTGCAAGGAGTGTTGCGGAGTACAGATATAGATGCCGATGTAGATGTGTAAATCTTGTGCGTTACATAACTGTATTTTAACAGTTTGTGTATCGTACTCTCCGAGGCGAAAGTTGCCGAATCGCCCAGCTTTATTTTCATAATCGTGTAGTAGGGGAAACCACAGATAAACCACACAGACTGGCTGGTGCACCAGTCCATAGTCGTTAATCTGCAGCGAGGATTCGATCCTGGCCTGCCTCACTTCCCTCTCTCGCAAGCTACCGTTCTGTGCGTTAGGCTGTAGGAGCCGGTAATTTTCTCTTCTCTTACTTAAAACTTTTGTTTTATTGGCAAAGTGAAACTGATGTATTGCAAATCTATGAATTATACAGGAAAATCTTACTGGTTAGCACTGCACCTGTTTTTGAATTCTTTGTTTCTGATCGGAACCGGGTGGAGGATATATCCTAGCCTATAAACTGAACAGTGAGTTGCAAATTATGTGATTGAGCAGGTACTTGTCGAGGAGCTACCCGCTTCTTTTGTGTCAACTACGGTGAGCACTCTGTGCTCTAGACCATGCTCCTGTTGATGATCCTTATTCATTTCTTACCTGTTGTGTTTATGCCTTTTCTTATTCTTAGTCCTCCGAGTGAGACGTGTTTGTCAGACATGGTAGTTACACCTGTCTCCTAAATGTACAAAGGCTGTCAATAACATTCATCAAGGACTGCTCTTAATAAATTTCAATGTCATTTTCGTGATTAAATATAGGAAAATTCTTCGGACTTGTCGAGAGATACCTGTTAAATAAGAAAGTGTCGCTGAATGACTGCACAATCATAATAAATTTATTTGTTTAAATAAGTAATTTCGACTGCTCCTGAAGGTATGAATCTTTAATTTTCTGTCTCGTAAAAGCATGACCAGTGATAACTTACAAAAGCGTTCGTTGTGCGTGTTACGAGATGACCTGTTTCTCCCTCACTGGTAACTTTTTGTTCCGTCCAGGCGCGACATCCATAAGGTCGAAGTTGGGCACAATGGAACTAATATGACGTTAGAACAGCTAAGGCTTGCCAACTTTCACCACTCGATGTGTCGTAGTCACAGAGATACTTCCAGTTTTCTGGATCTAACTAGATGTAGCAGTGAAGACGTTGTAAACCGATTTGAAGAAGACGAATGGGTAAAACTACTCGCTAATAAGTGGCAGGTACGGAAACTGAATGAAAGAGAAGGGTGACGGATCATAGGAAAGAGTAGGTGCAAAAGTCAATTAAAAGCTCCTAAAATTTCAGTCTAGCGCCTACAAGATCATTGTACGCAAGCAAGTGAATCCAGTGTCCGGAGGCATAAGGCTCCAGCTCACAAAGGACCACGTTAACAAACGGCCAGGGCGAGTAAACGATGCTATATTTGCTGAGAGAACATATTCAACGTAAGTTGAACAGACAGCAGAATGACAAGAGAAAAATGACGATGTTCAGGCTAACTACACTACTGGCCATTAAAATTCCTGCACCACGAAGATGACGTGCTACAGACGCGAAATTTAACCTACAGCAAGAAGATGCTGTGATATATAATGACTAGCTTTTCAGAACACTCACACATGGTTGGCGCCGGTGGTGACACCTACAACGTGCTGACATGAGGAATGTTTCCAACCGATTTCTCATACACATCCAGCAATTGACCGGCGTTGCTTGGTGAAACGTTGTTGTGATGCCTCGTGTAAGGCGGAGAAATGCATACCATCATGTTTCCGACTTTGATAAAGGTCGGATTGTAGCCTATCGCGATAGCGGTTTATCGTATCGCGACAGTGCTGCTCGCGTTGGTGGAGATCCAATGACTGTTAGCAGAATATGGAATACGTGGGTTCGGAAGCGCAATACGGAACGCCGTGCCGGATCCCAACGGCCTCGTATCACCAGCAGTCGAGATGACACGCATCTTATCCGCATGGTTGTAACGGTTCGTGCAGCCACGTCTCGATCCCTGAGTCCACAGATGGGGGCGTTTGCAGGACAACAACCATCTGCACGAACAGTTCGACGACGTTTGCAGCAGTATGGACTGTCAGCTCGGAGACCATGGCTGCGATTACCCTTGACTTGCATCACAGACAGGAGCGCCTACGATGGTGTACTCAACGACGAACCTGGGTGCACGAATGGCAAAACGTCATTTTTTGGGATGAATCCAGGTTCTGTTTATGATGGTCGCATCCGTATCTGGCGACATCGCAGTGAACGCACATCGGAAGTGTGTATTCGTCATCGCCATACTGGCGGATCACCCGGCGTGATGGTATGGGGTGCCATTGGTTACACTTCTCGGTCACCTCTTCTTGGCATTGACGGCACTTTAAACAATGGACGTTACGTTTCAGATGTGTTACGACCTGTGGCTCTACCCTTCATTCGATCCCTGCGGAACCCTACATTTCAGCAGGATAATGCACGACTGCATGTTGCAGGTCCTGTACGGGCCTTTCTCGATACAGAAAATGTTCGAATGCTGCCCTGGCCTGCACATTCTCCAGATCACTCACCAACTGAAAACGTCTCGTCAATGGTGGCCGAGCAAGGGGCTCCTCACAATACGCCAGTCACGTCTTGATGAACTGTGGTTTCTTGTTAAAGCTGCATGGGCAGCTGTACCTGTACACGCCATCCAAGCTCTGTTTGACTCAATGCCCAGGCGTATCAAGGCCATTATTACGGCCGGAGGTGGTTGTTCTGGGTACTGATTTCTTGGGATCTATGGACCGAAATTGCTTGAAAATGTAATCTCATGGCAGTTCTGGTAGAATATATTTGTCCAATGAATGCCCGTTTATCATCTGCATTTCGTCTTGGTATAGCAATTTTAATGGGCAGTAGTGTATCTGCAGCCATCCGTAAAAATTGAAGGTAAGACTGTTTTGGTAATATGGCTCCATTTCATGATCTGGTGTGAGAGAGATTACTTCCATTGACTGCACGTAAAGGCAGGAAGGGTGGAAGGAAGGAAGGAAGGAAGGAGCGATATCGCCATATTTTGAAGAAATATTTGCACGCACGGCAATAGTGACCCTACTACTTATATTAGAATACAGCTACAGAAAGGTAAATCTAATGTATAGTATCTGCAGACTTACAGAAAGCTTTCGACAATGTTGACTCGAATACGATGATGATGATGAGGTCCCATACTCCGAGGAGCGTAGGGAACGATGCGAGAGACCCGCACCGCCGACTAGGCAAGGTCCTAGCACAGGTGGTATGCCATTGCCTTCCTCCGACTTGAATGGGGATGACTGATGATGATGAAGACGACACAACACTCAATCATCTGGAGGCAGGGAAAATCCCTGACCCCGCCGGGAATCGAACAATGGGACCCCGTGCGCGGGATGCGAGAACGCTATCGGAAGACCACGAGCTCCGGACTGATTCCAATATATCCTTCGAAATTATGAAGATAGAATGGATTAGATACAGGAAGCGAAAGATGGTGTACAGGCTGTAGAGAAACCAAACTGCATTTGAGTTGAGGACGTGAAAAGAAAGCAGTAGTTGTATTGTATTATACCTTTGATACAACCACAGCAGGAGATTTTACTATTAATAGTGCACTGAGGGAAACACTATGAGATGAGTACGAGGAGAACACTGAAGTACTGATATTGATTAGTGATAAGAACACACACATTTGTTGTCGAACACTCAACATTGTGCAAATCGGCTTAGGCAGCTGATCCTGTAATTCAGCTACTATGCCAGAAGTTAAGGCTCTGTAGTAACCAGTTCTGTTCCTACTAGAACGTTCATTGAAGACAGGCTGGTGTGGACTCGATAGACGATGAGGCGCGAAGTACACAAGTAGAAGGTGGTATTCCTGGTAGTCGAGCTGACTTGGAACTGCCAGACCTGGTGAGGTGCCGGCGTATATTAACCCTACGACTGGCGGCGAAAAAGCTGCGACTTTTTGATACGGCAATCGCTTGGCTATGATCCGTCTCTGTTGTCGGTTGTCTACCGTCCGACGCCTGTGGTGCTGCCTGGTGGTGCGTGTTGTACCTATGACACCTCACTTCAACCCCCGAAATTTCCTGGCTGTGGTCACATATGGTTGCGGTGCGAACCGACAGCGAAGGGGAGGTCTGGGTGCAGACGCAGCAGATGGGACGGGAACCAGGACTGAAGCCAGCAACAGGTTCCGGACCAGCCCGCTCCCCAGCATGCGCCCTGTGTCGCCACGGGTTCGCCAGGCAAACTGCAGGGAGGACGCACGCTTACATCCAGGGCCAGATTCTCGATCGCTTTGGTCCTCCCTCGGAGAGGCAGAGGAGAGGGCACAGAGGCATCGTCCACAACGATGTGGGCTGCTGTGATGAGGGTGTCGGTTATGAGGATGCGTCCACCTCGATGGGAAACGGCTCGGGCTGAGATGCCACCTAGTCCGTGATGGACGCCGCGACCCTGGCTCCTGGCTGCGTGTTGAATCTGTAGAACGAAACCCAGTCGCAGGATCACGGAGTGCTAGAGGGTGAAGCTGGTTCCGGTGTCTTGAGCAGTGGCACGTGAGGGAAAGAAACCAAGAACATGTTGTGTCCAAGGACACACGAAATGGCACCTGTTGCCATCGCTGTCCAGGCTGGGGGGGTTCCTAAAGAGTACTGCGTCCTGGATCCGAAAATGAGAATCTTTGTACTGACCGGTGCTTCTCATTGATGGGTGCTGCTGATGAAGTAGAGTGCGATGTCAGCAGCCATGCGGGAATTCGGCTGGGTAACGTCCCTCTCGGGGCATCGCATGGAAGGCAGACAGAAACGGATGCAAGGCCTGCTCCCGTGATCGACTTCCGTGGAATTTACTCATCTGCGCCTTGAATGTTCGTACAAAAATTTCAGCTTTATCATTTGATTGCGGGTGGAACGGCGCTGTGAACACGTGCAGTCCATTATCAGACACTAACACTTCAAGCGAGAACTCGATGGAAAAAACTGAAGTAAGTGTGCTGATAATACTTGCTCACGTCGTAGGGTTTATCAGAACCACAACGGAAAAATGGTTGAAAGCATCCACTATAATAAGCCATCGTAAGTTCCACAAAGGTCCAGCAAAGTCAATGTGGATGCGTTTCCACAAACCTCTGGGGCGTTTCCAGTCAGAAAAGCGTTGAAGGCAAGCCGCCTGTTGCTCCATGCAAGCGGTGCAGTGTGACGTCATGTCTTTAGTCTCTGCGTCCATCCCTGGTCAAGACCAATGGCCTCGAGGAAGATGCTTTGTCCTCACAATACCCCAGTGTTCTTCATGCTACAACCTTGAAACATCCTGCTGAAGGGTGCGTAGGATAGTGACCCGGTCCTGTTCATTCACAGTATATAACAGTAAAACACTGTGCTGTAATAACAAGGCTTGACGGTGAGCGAAGTATCGATGTACTTCCGGTGGCACAATGTCTTTCAGTCCCTTGGCCACGCTACGCACATGTAATTAAGCAAAATGTTAAAATCTGCATCACAGCTCTCTCTTGCGCTATGCGACGAAAGTCCACGGAAAATTTGTGAACTGAGGAAGCGTCCAGAGCATCGCCTGACAACACAATGCTTCAGAGGAGTCGAACTGATCATCCTTGTCCACCGCTAACCTCGAAAACACATCGGCATTGGAATGTTGAGCCATAGGGCGGTACAGGATTTCATAGCTGTAGTTCGACAACAAAGAAGCCCATTGTTACAATTTCTGAGCCGTGTATGGCAGAACAGGCTTGGTTGAGTGGAAGAGTGAAATGAGTCGACTATGATCTATGACCAAGTAGAACTTCCTTCCACAGAGGTAATAATGAAACTTGTTTCGCCGATGCTTCGTTTCCAATGTGACTGTAATTATCTGAATCTTAGTCAGAAGTTTGGAGGCAAATGCTTTTGGACAATCTGTTGATCAGACCCGATGCGACAGAATAGCGCCTCGGCCAGTAGAAGAACCATCAACACCAGATCAAAACGTATGAGGCACGCGTTACTAAATAGCGCCTGTTTTATTTTACCTTGTCCGCAGCTCGTGGTCTTGCGGTATCGTTTTCGCTTCCCGCGTACGGGGTCCTGGGTTCGATTCCCGACGGGGCATGGCCCCCATGCAACGGAACATCCTTAAACAGCAACTAGTAAAGCGGAGCTACAATCTGAGAAGCTTGAGGAATGACTTTGAAGTAGTAATTCAGTTTGCTTAATACTGCTTGCAGTTCCTTAAGATTGTTGGAAGCTGGAAAAACTTTGATGGCTCGCAAATGAGTGTCTAGGGTGAATACCCTGCACACTAACGTGCCCCCGTATTTTACTTCCGTTGGAAAAAAGAGCACATACTTGAGGCCTCTCGATAACAGTAATTGAAAAAAAGCACGTGAGATTGGCTAAAAGCACTTCTGCAGAACGTCCAGACGGAACAATGTCATCCAGATAATTTGAGCCAAAAGGCTCCATGGCAGTCACTTGTACTAAAAAGCGCTGAAAGATCGCCGGTGCTGATGCACTACCGAAAGGAAGGCGTTGAAATTCAAATAACCCGAGAGGATTTCTTTGAGAAGTCATCCAAAGGCAACTAGACTAGATCTGCAAGGTCTATCCTGGAAAAATAACGACCCTCGATTACTCCGTCCATCAGTTCCTCTAAGTGGGGCAAAGTGTAAGTGTATATCAATGTCTGAGATTTCATAGTCGAAGGCGTCTTGAAGGTTTGCGAAAACCACTGACTTGCACCGATTGACTTAATGACTGCATCAGCTTACCATTGTCGTGACTTCTCAGCTACCTGTTCGCTAATGGTAATGGGCACTTGCCTAGCTCCCAAAACGTTGGTTGTGCATTGTCTGAGTGACACATGATCTGAAAAACTGTTCACACATCCGAGACTGTCGCTAGAAAGTTCACTAAATTTGTCGCACAAAGCTTGAATCTTGAGGCGGCAGACATATCTCTCGAAATTTGCAACACTGACTTGTGAACTGACAGTCCGAAAATGTCAAAAGAATCTAAGCCAAAAATATCCTGGGAAGATTTGGCGGAAAGCACTGTGAATACAACCGTCTTCGTTAGCTGATAAAGCAACTGTCATACTAAAAGTTTCCAAAACTGGAATTTCCTGTCCGTTTCAAGCTGACAACAAATGCGTAGATGGATTCAATCTGTCCAGAAATGTAACTGAAACACCAGTGTCCAGTTGCAGTTTGACATCTTTCTTAGCTACTGTCAAAGTAACAAGCATCTAGACCCAGCAGCCTTCCACATCCTAGAGGCAACTATCTCTTCCTCGCTGTTTCTATGAGCAACTACAATGTATGACAGGTGAATTGGACAAAGATTTAGTAGTGGACCTGTGTTTGCGTCTGCAAAATACATGACCGGTGTTTGCTAATTTTTGTACTACGACGACCTCCCACAGCATCTAGTACAACCACCGGGTCGCACTGTTCCGTGACTGGCTGTGCCGTGGCAACATTAATGATCTGAGCTAGTTTAGTTGCATGTTGTTGGGAAGTTTTCTGTCCACGCAACTTTTCCATGCACTCTGGCTGAATATGACTTTTATGTTGCAAAAATAACAAATAGCGTCGCTTCTTGGTCACTAGCATGCTTATGGCGCCTAAAGAACTTTGGGCAAGACTTTGCTATGTTTTTCTGTCTACCTGCGTTCCGCCGGCACTGCGTGACGCTGTTTGTGTCTGTACTTGACGTCACGCGCTGTGACACATGAGCCAGGCGGGCACGGGCCTACTTACGTTCTACAGCACCACTAGCACTGTCACTGAGCAGTTCGTTAATAATTGACATTTGCATCTCGCACTTAGGTAAATCACAAGTGTCCTGAGCCTCAATTAACTGTAACACTGTATCTAAACGAGGATCAGGTGTTTCAAAAGAGCAGGTCGACTTCTATCGTCCGAAACATTTTGAGTTATAGCGTTACCCACCTCTACTTCACTATATGATTGCCCACAGCGACACAAATGTTTGTAGTGGCTAGTTAAACCTTGTAATTGTGTGATCTATTCTTTATGAGTTTCACCTGTTGCCCGCTTAAAGCGGAAAAACTTGAACCTCGCAGCAGCTGAGTGTGACTGTTCACCAAAGTATGTGGTTAACTTATTAAATTAAATTTCAAATTCCTAACTGCTCTGGTTGTTTGTCAGGAAAAAATTTCACTATGAGCCTCTAAACTTCTCTCTCCTTGGCGCGAGCTGTTGAGTCGTACTTTTGATATAACCACAGAAGCAGTTTTTATTGATCAACACCATGCACTATTTATAGTGAGCTGAGGGCAATGCTATGAGAGGAGAATGAGGAGAACCCTCAAACACTGATAATGATTAGTGACAAGAACGCACACAATTATTGAGGAATACTCAACTTTTCACAAGTAGGCTTAGGCGGCAGATCCTGTAGTTCAACTGGTATCCCAGAAGCAGCGCCATGTACACAAGTGGAAGGCGGTCTTCTCGGTAGTCGAACTTACTTGGAACTTCCCGCTCGGCTGTGAAGCCGGCGTATTTCTCCGGCGGCGCCACCGCTGCAACTTCTTGGTGAAACAGTCGCTGAGCTACACGCCGCCTCTCGTGTCGGTTGTCGACCTATCGACGACTGTGGTGTTGACTGAAAGTGAGACAGCGTTGTAGCCTATCATCGATGTTATTCAGTCTAGATTTGTTCTTGGAGAGGTCCCCCTTGAGCAAAACATAGTTTTTGTTTTTACTTTTATTTCCCAGACATGTTTCGCTGAAGTATCAACATCATCAGTGCGTTTTTTATCATCTCTCTTGTTGCTACATAACGTAGATTTGGTTCAAATGGCTCTGAGCACTATGGGACTTCACATCTGAGGTCGTCAGTCCCCTAGAACTTAGAACTACTTAAACCTAACTAACCTAAGGACATCACACACATCCACGGCCGAGGCAGGATTCGAACCTGCGACCGTAGCAGTCGAGCGGTTCCGGACTGAACGACTCGGCCACCGCGGCCGGCTAATGTGGATTTCTTAGGTAAAGTGTGAAACAAAACATTTGCATCAAATAATATAAACATCCAGATCCACGGCATAAGAAACTAGATAATAATAAAACACTGATGATACTGAAACTTCAGCGAAACATGTCTCGAAAATAAAAATTGTGTTACGCTCAAGGCGGACCTCTGTTTGTAGACAAACACGGAAGGAGAGTTTCAACCTGAAGACGGTTATTCGGTCTGTTCATTCAGCAACCAATAAACGAAACTAAAGAAAGATTTGGGCAAACAAATTTCCACAGAAGGAATAAAACTTAAAATTTTGCTGATTACTCAGTAATTCTGTCAGAGTCAGCAAAGGACTTGAAGAGCAGTTAAACATAATGGATAGTGTCTTGAAAATATGTTTTAAGATGAGCAGCAACAAGGGTTATGGGATGCAGTAGAATTAAATCAGGTGATGGTGGGAGAATTAGATTATGAAATAAGACACTAAAGGTAGCAAATGAGGTTTGCTATTTGGGTATCAGAATAAATTATGATGGCAGAAGCAGCGAGGATACAAAACGCAGGCTGGCTGTGGTAAGGAAGAAAAAGAGCAATTTGTTAACTTAGTATATGGATTTAAGTGTTAGGAAGTCTTTTCTGAACGTGTTTGTCTGGAGTTTTGTCTTGTACGAATGAGAGCTTTTGAAATAGGATGCTACAGAAGAATGAAGAAGATTAGATGCGTAGACCGCGCAACTGATGTGAAGGTATTTAACTGAATTGGGGAGAAACGAAATTTCTGGCATAGCTAGACACAAAAAGGGTTGATAGGACACATTCTGAGACATCAAGTGGTGGAGGGTTTCAGTAATTTTCCAGAGATGATGAGCCTCCACAGGATAGACTAGCTGGAGGGCTGAGTCAAATCAGTCATCAATCTGAAAACCACAACAATGTAAACCATGATCCGAAAGATAGAACAACCTTGCAAAAGAATGTCTTCTTTACAACGGTGCTAAAAGTAATCGGGTATTAGTCCCATCTTAGCTCTGTAAAGAATCAATTAGAAACAAGAATCAATTAGAATCAATTAGAAACATTCGAAAATGAAGCTGAAGGAAGAATGCAGTCTAACTGAGTTTGAATTCAAAGCAAAAATAAAAATATATGATAATATACAAGAGAGTTTGGAAGCAGTTGTACGGCAGACGGGATATCTCATGAAGTTCAAACATTATTTCTGTGTTCAGTTATGCAGTGAGCAAATATTAAACACAGAATAGTGTTTAAATGTGAAAATTGGTGAATGAACTGTAATTTTGTTATGTTGTTTAGGAAAATTATATTTTTTGGAGAATACGATTTTACTGAAATTGGGTTTGTTAGTGGTATATACGAGAATAAACACGTCTCTACGGATGGAGAAACGATCGAATTTTGTTGCTGATACTGTATATCTCCTCACTAGAGCAATTAAAGCCAGATGTCGTGCTCCCAGACAGAATTCCTTCTCAACTAACGAAGTGCTAAGTCACAGATAAACTAATGGACTCTGGACTTTGGTCTAATTGTAGCTGGCGTAAGAGCAGGCAACCTTCCCCAAGAGCAAGGTTTTGCTACCTTTCAGTATTCACGACTCAATTTTTAATGATAATTCTCATCGCCTTCTCCCCCTTCCTCATAATCTATTACTAAGGATATGTAAATTTATTGCGGTTTCGCTACACCGATCTATTATACTGACAAAATCAGAATCAATGGCCATCTATTGCTTTCTGTCTTACAGATAGCGCGCGAAAACTGTATTCCCACAGTTCTCTCAACTGCGAAGAAGAAGTCTTCTTAGACTTCACCGCAAATTCAAAAGACAATTTAGTAGTAAAACACTCTTCGAATTCTGGCCATGGCTGTATCGATGAGTTTCCTGGGCTGAAAAGAAGAACGTTTGTTATACTGTTATCATTTTCAGCACCCTACCTTTGCGAAATCGAGTATTCTGCATTGGCTTCGTAGAAGACAAAATACAGACGTTGGCTTAACATAGAAAAAGAAGTCATTGTTACCATTTATTTCATTAAATTCTCTTTTGGAAACTGCAGCCCGGACCCTTGGGAGCCGCTAGTAATTAAAAAAGTTGTTTTTCATTTAGCACTGAACCATGAACCATGGACCTCACCGTTGGTGGGGAGGCTTGCGTGCTTCATCGATACAGATAGCCGTACCATAGGTGCAAAAAATAATATAAAATAAAATAAAAACAAAGGTTCAAATGGCTCTTAGCACTTCTGAGGTCATCAGTCCCGTAGAACCTAGAACTACTTAAACCTAGCTAACGTAAGGACATCACACACATCCACGCCCGAGGCCGGATTCGAACCTGCGACCGTAGCAGCAGCGCGGTTGCGGAGTGAAGCGCCAAGAGCCTCTCGGCCACGCCAACCGGCTGTACCGTAGGTGCAACCTCAACGGAGTGGTATCTGTTGAGAGGCCAGAGAAATGTGTAGTTCCTGAAGAGGGGCAGCAGCCTTTTCAGTAGTTGCAGGGGCAACAGTCTGGATGATTGACTGATCTGGCCTTGTAACACTAACCAAAACAGCCTTGCTGTGCTGGTACTGTGAACGGCTCAAAGCAAGGAGAAACTACAGTTGTAATTTTTCCCGAAGGCATGCAGATTTATGGTGCTACAAATAATGCTGAAGATTAGATGGGTAGATCATATAACTATTGAGGTAGTATTGAATAGAATTGGGGAGAAAAGAAATTTGGGGCGCAACTTGACCAGAGGAAGGGATCGGTTTGTAGGACATGTTCTGAGGCATTAAGGGATCACCAATTTAGTAATGGCAGGCAGCGTGGAGGGTAAAAATCGTAGAGGGAGACCAAGAGTTGAATACACTAAGCAGATTCAGAAACGTGTAGGTTGCAGTAAGTACTGGGAGCCGAAGAAGCTTGCGCAGGATAGAGTAGCATGGAGAACTGCATCAAACCAGTCTCCGTACTGAAGACAACAACAACAACAACAACATGAAAAGTTAACAATTAGGAGTATTCTGAGGTGGTGGCACAGTCCTATTGATAAGTGCATAGTAGCAGTGTAAAAGGGGATTAAAAGTTTTTATTGCCAGTGTAAAGGTAAATTAAAATTTTTTATTATGACAAAATTGCATTATACCTTGATTTTCTTGCAGTAAATTAATCAAAATTTGAATTCACACGTCTTTGTTTTAGCAAGCTAGCCTCCCCCCCCCCTCCCGCAATTAGTATTATCATGGCCCCTTTGGAGGAGGGGGGGGGGGGGAGAAGGGCGGGTAGCGCCAACACCGACTCAAAGGAAGGCCTCGGCGCTTCTTGGTGACGTCACGTCAGCTAGGCACGGCGAACGCCAGGTCTGTTGCAGGCAGAAACGCCTGGGCGTGCTTATCACTATAAATCTCTTATTTTTGGACAAAACGTTTGGTATTGTTTTGGATTCTGCAGTTTTATTTAGATGAAAGATTTTCTTGCTATTGTAAAGCTACAAATGAAGATCATAGTTCTGTATTACTGAATCCTGTCGAAACAAACGTAGATCAATATGAGAAGATGCTTTGCCCCATTTCAAGCTTCGGAAATTTTACATTTAAGTAACTATATTTACATGATCCATTTTGCTATCGATACTTACCCCAACCCCCCCTACAATTAACTTGTTTCTTTTATTTATTTATTTTCGTTTGACATCGTCATTGGAAATGTGAAATAATTTACATGTGGAAACGTCCAACTGTTGCAAGTCATTAGATTAAAGTCGTTTTCAACAAAAGGAATTCTAAACAGGAAACAAATTAGCTTCATACATCGAAAATACTGCTGAGCTTAAACTTTTTTAAACATGCACATTAGAAAAGATAAATATTCCCCTCTTGCAACTGAAAGGAGAAGCTTTACAAGATAAAAAAAAATAATTGATGAAAGAACTACCTCTCTTTGCCTCTTCTTCTGTCCCCCACCCCCTCCCCAAACGTGTACAATCGCAAGATATTTCATTAACATTCAGTGCTCCCCACCCCATAGTCAACGAGGATACCTAAAGAAGTGCACCAATATGTTCGCAGTTTCTTGTAAAAGCAACCCAGTACAAACGTAACTGCCTCAGATTTACAAATAAGATAAAGAAGCACGAATTCTGTTGCTGCTGGACCATGATGTTGTTTTTGTATGTCAATCCTTAAAACAGGTGGAAATTGAAGCTCAGGAGTACACTATTTGTTAAGAATTGCACAATTAATTGATTGCAGTAATCGCTCAGAACAATGTGTGTTGGTCAACTACCGCCTACAGTTTCCCATTTTCCTGTGTCAGAAAGGGAGAAACCACCATTATGAGTATGCCTGCAACAGACCTGGTGTTCGCCGTGCCTAGCTGACGTGACGTCACCAACAAGCGCCGAGCCCTTCCTTTGAGTCGGTGTTGGTAGCGCTCGACAAGTTGGGAATCGCTGCAGGACAATAGCCAGGCGAAAACAGTCGCGCCGGCTGCAACGAAAGCGGCGGCTGGCGAAACCTCGCACCACGTGACGCTGAGTGTGCCTGCTGGCGCGTCGCCAGGGCCGCTTCGCTTCCCAGTAGCGGGCGCCCCGCGTGACGTCAGCGATAACGTGACGCCGCGCCGCGCCGCGCCACGCCGCCGTACTTATCACGGGCCTCCCGCGACGCTGGGCCAGTACTGCGAGTTCCGTTGCGCTGCCAAGTACGCCCGCCTACGTATCACTTCGCCTGCTATTCTCCCGGCTCTAAGGACCAGCGACCAGGTGAGTGAACTCTGCACGCCGCTCGGACCCGGTCCAATCCGCCACGCAGTCGGCCACGTATTCATAGACGTTTCTCTCGCAAGTCCCCACGCCCCCTGTCTGTTTGTTGCTGCCCAGCGTACCAGCTCTCAATGTCGTCGTTACAGCAATTTAGTGTCTGACAGTTTTGAAACGCAAGTCTAGTGCGGTTGCTCATGTACGATTTCCCCTTTCAGTGTCGCCCACCAATAGTAAAGAGTCGCGCTTTATCAGTAGTTACTGAAAGCAAAATTTGTGCTATACAGCGTCATGTGTAAAGTAATTGTCGGCTGGTTTCCTAATACTGTGAAAGTAGGTCAACGAATAATGTTAATTACTACGTCCTCAAAGTAGTCAGCGAAGAACTTTCTCGAAGCTATACCTTTGACATGGTTTGTTAGCAGTTTACACTAACCATAATACCTTTGGGTGTACAGCAATTCAGATGTTCAGCGTATTGGCATCGCTATTGTGCCAAACACTCAAGCAGAGAAACAGCTGTTCTTAAGATCGACACAGACGTTACGTTTGTTTTCTTCAGGCCTACGAATAAGCTTGTTTGTAACTGTGGCCTGTGGCGACAAGGTTTCCCGTCTCTACCGTTACGGCACGAAATTTTCCATTCCGTGGGGTGGGGGGGCTTCGCTGACGTGTGTGTGCTGTCCTTACTAGCTGTAAATGTTACCTTCTTGTTTTTGCGTGATGTGGGCTTAAAAACAGCTCACCTTTCTCCCAGCAAAGTCATACGTAGTATCGGATTTCTTATTTGCTCAAACACGTTGCGCAAATACGGTGAAGCCATAAATAATAACACAGGCTATACTGACGTCTAATTTGTGCGTTGCTGGACATACCGGACGGGAGGGGGGGGGGGGGGGGGCGGTGGTGGAGGGAAGGTTAAGGTGAAATTCGTATCATAAATCATAAGATTTAAATAATCTGAGAGTTTGATTGTTAGAAAGAAATTATTAATAGTTGCGTAACAGTTGGAAAGAAATTGTAGCGTTTCTGATCAGAACCTCAATAATAGTTACTCGTGCAACAGAACGGCTTCACGATGATGGACTTGACATATAACGAGCCACTTGGAGCTTGTGTGGTATTTAAAAACGTAATGTTCTTAATAGCTCTGTGAATCTACTCAAAGAGAGAGTCTTCTTTCTCTCTTGAGATGTGAAGGCAACATCTAACAGTCTGTAGCACCGTAACGGTATTAACTATATCGACACGGAAGAAGCTAGAGCATGAGTGAATCACACGGAAATTTGCTTGAAAATGATACAGATTTAAAGTACATTTTTTAATTTCTAGCTTAACAATATTTTTATGCCGATATTATATTGTAAATTTTGATTGGGAGGGGGGTGCGGTGAAGTAGACAGCAACTGAAACTTAAAATTGAACTATTCTTACTCAATGTGGAATGACATCTGAGCCGGCGAATACGTCATCCAACCTCTTTACATTCCCACAATCCTTAAGGAACTTGTTGAAACTTTAGGTTTTGTCAGCTGATGGAACTCTTCAATGTTAAAAGAACATTTTTTTTACCCAAAACTCCCAGAGAATTAAGGAAGTCAGTACAGTAACTTCTAGAAAATCAGATTACGTGGCTACAATTTATAAAGCCGAACTCCAAAAAGGTCTGTCTAGGTATCATTTAAAAATTGCAAAATTGGCAATCGAACGTATTGTCTCGAATTAAAGTAGTGGAAAAACTGCTTATCATCCCTTTTTTGTCGGTATAAGTTGGCTACACAACTATATCCGTGTGCTTCTAAATAGCACAAGTAGATTCCCACACTCCCCCACCTTCCTGATGACTTCTGTGGCCGTCTGCGTCGTGGTGAAATATCAAGGAATCGGGGAAAGGTCTCTACAGGAAAAAACGAGACGATGACGTGCTCGTCCAACCGCCTGATACCGGTTTCCACTGAAGCTTAATCTCAGTGATTGTGAGGACACTTGCGCAAGGATGTTGGCGGGTGTCGTGTAGCAACAAGTGTCTGTGGGCGGTGTTGGTATCGAACGGCGCCCGCCACCGCACTGCGTCGCTCTCCTGAACCTTCCACAATGTCTTCAGTCAGCCTGGAGACGACTCTGCTGGTCCCTGTCAGACTTCCCTAATTCTTTCAATTACAGTGCGTAAGAAACTTTCACACTGAACAGCAGTAAGTGTAGGTCGTTGTACGATGAAGCGATATCGAATTATTAGTAGCCAACATTTTCCTTAGATAAAGTGGCCGTCATAGCTCCTCAAGCAATGTTCATTTATAGTAACATAACTGCACAAAACATCACTCTGTTGAAAGTGCGCCCTGCTGTTTTGGAGGCCTGTAAATGATGTCAAACTATTTGTGGTTATACAGCTCATATGTCAAGTGTTCTGTATTAGCCAGACAGTTGTATAGTGTATGCGCATTACGGAAGGTCGATGTGGAGACGAGACCTAATGCTATTACGTTCCGAAGAGTCCATGACTGTATCATCGATAAAGCTGCCCTAAACATGGATGTATCAACGCGAAGCATCCACCATGCTTACAACGCTATAACCACTCGCAGCCATATAGTACGTACGAAAAATAGTCATAGAATGATTCTGACAGGGACCGTTGATCAAATCCGCACCTTGTCAGTGATTGTTTCAAACCAGAAGAGTAACGCTCTTCTCAGGAAATGCAGTTGTCTCTCAGCTGGTTTCCGAGCGGACATTGCGAAGGTTACTGCATGAAATTGCCGTTAGGGGCAGGGCATTTTGCAAAAGGCCGCTGCTCACGGCCGCAAATCAAAGAGCATGTCTTCAAAGAGCCTAACACAGAAACTAGACAATGGAGGTTTGTAATGTGGTCTGAGGAGTCGCGATTTTGCTTCCTTCCAAATGATAAGAAGCTTCGACAACGCCTACCGCTCCATAAGACATTTTCTTCAGTGGTGGATGTAGTGCAGGTCAGGGCCAAACATTGTTTCTGTTTCGTGGATGATTTTCGTACTACTCAGGTTACCACGAAAATTAAGTAGGGCGATTATTTGACCGCTGTCGGCGCCCTTCATAATTTGTATGCGGTGGACATTCCGGTCATAACTGACAGCAGCGTTCACGTTCCAGGTTTTATGAACAATCGGTCACCACAACTGGACTGCTAGATCATCAGATCTTACACCCATACATAATACCTGGAACAATGAGAACAGCCGGTGAGGCGTAACTGTCAGCATCCCAGCCGATTTGTAGTTGTGCGGCACCTAATCGTTAATGAGTGACTTCTCCTGAAGTTGGCATACGTGAAGGAACTCATGGATTCTTTTCATATACAAATTGACGTAATTATCAGGGCAATGGGTGACGTTTCATGGTATTAGTGATGGTGAGGAGGACAGGGGGAGGAATGTGAGGCGATCTTCTGATCCGGTGCGCTTACACACTTTCCGTTGCTGTAAACTAACCAAGCTATAATTTTTTTCTATTTTGTCAAACAGCGTAATTTGCATGCGCTTGCCGTTATCACTCCGGTTCATGGAGTTCAGCGAGGTCAAGATACTGGGGACTCAGAAGGGAGGCTCCGGGCATAGTTTTCAGTTACCTTTAGTTACCCTAAATCACTCAAGGCAAGGGATGGTTAGATTCACAGGGAACATACCTTCGCCAATTCGCTTGTACTCCATCCATTATGACTCTCATAAAACATCTCAATATTCTAATGAAATAATATTGAATATTAGCGACGCCAGTATGAGACGGTACAACTAAACTGTCGAAGTTTCGAACGACTCTGCAGCGGTCCTCCACTCTATGAAGAGACCGCTGCAATGTCTGAGGGAACATACAGTTCTGTTACATTGTTTGATAATGATCTGATGCCCAAAATGATTTAGTTCGCATTGACACAGGTCTTGGAAATCAAACAATTTGTTTCTGACAATATTTATTTCATTTTACGTTCTTTTCGGGCAACATCTCCCTCAGCCTGTCTCTTTAAAAAAAGTGTAGCCGTTAGTCAGAAAGTACTCCCTTGATCATTCTATGCACACCACTCATTTGACGAGCTATGGCATGCTTTAAAGTTGTGCCTGTCTAGTAGCTCATTTCGTTTACGTGGTGCGTTGGAAAAAAGTGTAATGACGCACTTAATTTCTCCGCTCTGCATCCATAGCGATTTCCTCAAACGTCGATCCCACCGGTGATCTTCCAGACTGACACTAATATACCATTTTCAAATCAAAATTAAACGTAGAACCATAAATCACAACTTTTTCAGTTAAATAACAAAGACGACTCGCTAAATCTAGTAAAATGCAACAACGCATTCCAAGACGGCACAAGTTTGTATGATACGTTGTCCGATACGTGTGCAGCAAGTTAAAGACCTTCCAGTGGGTTTTTAAGTACAACAGTTTTACGGGGGAGGGAAGAAAACAAAAATGGGTTGACTATCATGAGCATTCCAAACAAGATGAAATTTTTTCAAATATAGACAGGGGCAGTATGTGGTGGTCCAAGCATCAAGTAGGTGCAAGTAACTGAACACGTGCCTTCGTAGTAGATGCAATGAAGAATTTTCAGTATTAAAAGATATTCAGACATTAAAAAGTGTCGCAGACCTAGAAACTTCCGACGTACACTGTATGGTAAAAAGTATCCGGACATTCCTATGTAAATTGGAAATGACGTTTAGATGTCAGGAGAGGCTTACCGCCAGTATAAAGAAGCAATAACAGTACAATTAGTCGATCAGGAGAGTTCCTTGACACTGAACAAGGACTACCCCATCTTCCGGGTCGTTGCACTAAATGCCTTTCCACTTTTTTTGTGTGTTGGCGGACGACGGGACGATGACGGTAGCATGGTTACGTCTGTCTTCGATTTTCGTCACGAAAGTGGCTTGTATTCTCAGTATGTCCTTGAATTTTCCTTCTGAATAGGAATACTTCAGGTAGCGTAGGCCTCCGCGCCGCCCAGGTTCTCCCCGCCTTTCACTACATTTTGTCTGGTCTGTTGCGCTGTTTTGTTTCCCCTTCGCTTGTCTTATTTCCCCGGTATACCCGTTGTATCGTGATTACGATATACGGTGTGGGTGTCGGGACGGGTCTCTGGCGATTTGGTGCCCCACAACCAGTACCGGTTCCGGGACACCCCTGCTCTCCCTATTTCCACTCAACCCCTCCTGTTATTTCCTCTTCCTACTGCCCTAACGTCCATTTTAACCTCTGTCTGCGCTTAACCCCTTCCCCTTGACTGGACTGTGCTTGCTGCCCTCCCTTGATTTCTGCTACCATGGGTCATGGGAGTGATGACCTTGCTGTTCGTTCCACTCCCCCAAACAAACATGGACCAATCATTCGACGTCACCTGTATAATAAATCGATCAGAGATGTTTCAACCCTTCTAAAGCTACCAAAATTGGAGGTTGGTGGTGTGCTTGCGTAAAAACGAAGGAACAACTACAGCTAAAAACCGCATGAAATCAGCGGAAAGAACCGTTCGAGGGTTCCAAAGTACTGTCATCAGTCCAATTAACACTTACTGTGCGCAGGGATTTAGAATTGGGTATAATGACCAGCTATATACTTCTGTAGTTAGTGGTAAGCTACGCTACAGGTAGTGTAAAGAGCGACGCCACCGGACAATGGATGACTGAGAATGCTTGATTTAGAGTGATCAATATTGCCAATACGCTGCGTTAATCCGATAGCAGTATTTAGCATTGCCAGTGTGTGAAGAAGGTTGTAGCTGTAGTCTTCAGTCCTGAGACAGGTTTGATGCAGATCTCCATGCTACTCTATCCTGTGCAAGCTTCATCTCCCAGTACCTACTGCAGCCTACATCCTTCTGAATCTTAGTGTATTCATATCTTGGTCTCCCTCTAAGATTTTTACCCTCCACGCTGCCCTCCAGTACTAAATTGGTGATCCCTTTATGCCTCAGATCATGTCCTACCAACCGATCCCTTCTTCGAGTCAAGTTGTGCCACAAACTCCTCTTCTCCCCAATTCTTTTCAATACCTCTTCATTAGTTAAACTTCTGTCAAACGCAACGCCAACAATGAAGTACGGAGGAGATGGTATGAAGTTGTGGGGCTGTTCCTCGTAATTCTGTGTTCAGTTACTTTCGATGATATAGTGCATGCCTGCTAGGAGACAATCTGAAGGGTTCTGTAGAAACTACCTATCTTCAGTTGCTGCTGTACGACCATCAGGTATTAATCTTACAGATTCGTGGGATGAACTCAACAGGCACCTGAAGATGATGTTCAACGCAGCCATAAGACACTATTAAAAGAACTGCTTCAGCAAATTTTAGGAATGAATCTGACACACACTTGCCCAATCAATGGAAAATATTGAGCTCAAGTAAAATGCAGAAGGTGCATGCACAAAGAATATTAACTAAGGCTTTTTAGAAATTTTGTTTAGTTTGAATCCTTATGTCCTGGAGTACACGCTTAGATAAAGATTATCTAGTTAACATTTATTCTTCCTTTAAGAACGTTGTTCGTATGTGGGGTGAACGAGAACTCTGCTGACGAACCGACCAAACGCTCACAGGTGGCAATATGGACCACAACAAGATAAAAGTAAATTAAACATGGGCTCTAAAATGGATACATAAAGAACTATGTGCAGTTGGTCATTTTCAACTAAAGAAACACATTTATTCTACTGGGAAAGTGCCCACATCTCATGTTCATTTTTCTTATTTTAGTTCTTTATGAAATCTCTGGGAGTTTGTCGGTAGAGTTACGGTTCATCCTGTATGTTTCCAGTTCTTATGGTTAAATTTTAAGTTAGTAATGTGCTTAGATTTGAGAAATACAGCGCAAGCATTTCTGCCGATGCATGTGTTACCATTCTTTGTGGACATCGGACGAGGTGATAGGTGAAACAGCCAGATAATTATTACAACTGAAATATGTAATAAATAGTCTGCCAGAGGACGTGCAGTCTCATCCCTTAAGCAGTACTTTACATTGCCTTTTTTATTGTAAAATCCGGTCATAAGATGTTAATTACAAAATTCCTGCTGTTTTCCCAACAGAATATGGAGCCAAACAAGAGCCAGCCACCCCCATATGGGTTCCAGGCGCCGCCGACGCAGCCACCACCGTACACACAGACACCTCAAGCGCAGCCTTACGGCCCGCCCCCACCACAACCTGGATACGTCCAACAACACATCACAGGTATTTATCACCACATACCCATTTTTCATCGTCTGAGACTGGTTAGCGATGTATATTCCATGTGTACCCCTGTGCTGTTCACGACAACGAAGCTGCTGGTAATTTTCCTCCGTCCTTAGAGCAACTAATCGCTTAGAAGCCCGTGAAGCAGTAATTTTTCTGGTTACGTAAAGTAAGACAGCGCGCTGCGCATGCTGAAGTGTCCTTGACAGGCAGAGTTCCTCGAGATGTGGACGAGGGACGCATGAATACTCGAGGGACTGAAGTAATGTATTTTTCGTAATGTCGCAAGAGACTGATATCAACGGCCATTCTCACATGCTCTGGGCTGTCGATGCCTCTCAACACAATGGGCGAACAGTGCATAATTAAGCATAGTTCTGAATAGCACGGAAGCAGAAAGCGTATACGTAACTTTTCTTATGGTCACAAAAGATCAGTGCCTTCGAACAGTAAGCAGAAATACGTGCTTGCAAAGGAAACTAAAGAGTAGATACAAACAATCGGCACTTTTGAGTCCAATTTCTGTTCAAGTTTTGGAGGTGGAAGCGCCTAACATATTAGTTTCAATGAAATTTCTCCGTGCAAAATAAAAATGGTAATAGTAATAATGCGCTGCGTCAATATTTCACGCCTTCGTCCCTGCTTGGGACAAATTCCTAATTTGTTACACAAAGAGTTAAGATAGTTACACTGTGTTCACACTGTGTAATTACGTATTTCTCCCTTTTGAGGAAAACGTTATGAAGCTAATTGTCACACATGTAAAACGTGAAATTTCTGTGAGTTACCGCTTTTTTCGCTGTAGTAAAAAGTTGGTAATATGAAAAATTAAAACTTCGGTCGTGTCTCAGACTGCAACCTAGAATGCAGATCCGCCTAAAAATTGCTAGGTAAGGCCGTTCAAACGTTTGTGGAAAGCGTCATGCCACCTTTAATAGAACCATCCGTAGTAAAGCACTGAGTGGTCAAGCCAACATTCAAGATGGAGACAGCATTACCTCTCCCTGGCCTCTTTCATATGGTCTATGTTCATGCTACAACAGATTTCAATTACCCATGCTAATGCACATAAAAGTGCAATAAAGATTCCTACATTCTGTTCTGCCTGAAAAACATGTCTCCTGCTTCGTACTATACCAGGAAGTATTTTTAACCTCTTATCTCCATTTTTGAGACTAGATTCATAATTTGCTGTACACACGGTGACAGTTCTTGCCAATGTCAATAAACTTCATCTGCTCATGTACTCGCGTTTGTCTCCCCGTAAGAAACATGAATACGGTGATCTAGAATGGACATAATTTTCGGAAACTGGTTACGATACAAATCAAGAACATTCATTGACGAAACATAGCCAACTGGCTCCTTTTTAAGTACAACACAATTAGTACAGTGTGAGCTCTTGGCCCTTAATTTCAAGCATTCTGACCGTGTTGCTATTGGCTGGCATCCGATTATGGACAGAGAGAAGCTTACTTCTGCCACGACAACATAAAAAACGAAACTGCAGCCACATTGCACTTGGCATAACTAATTCTTTACTAGCTAACGAATCATTAAATAGGCTAATGTCACTCTCAATGAAAGATAACATCTGATACTGATTTATTAGTCTTTAAACGTTGAAATAACACTTTTCACTTCGATTGTACTAATTTTAGTTACTGACAACACAATGTCCAGTCCGCCGGAAAGAGGCGGGAGAATGCAGAAAGTTCTAGAACGTACAGATAACCAGCTGACGTCTGCTGCTCGGTATTTATCTGGCAAGGATATCGATTGCGGTATTCTTAAAACAGTATCATAAATCGACAAAATATATAAGAAAATTAAACTCTTTTTGGACGTTTCCTTGGGCCTGAATGATGTCGCAGAGAAAAATTTAAGTCCCACAGCACGAGAGATATTTAGCTCAGAGCGGAGCTACGCAATTGAACTGCGGCTCAGACATCCACAAGGATGCCTCAGACAGAGATAATCCCAGACTGCCGCTGAGAGCTAAAACAGCAAGAATCGCTTCTCTGCTTTTGGCAACGACAATATGTAGTGTTCTTTTAATCAGGGTTCTTTATTTTTGATACTGTAGAGTCAAATCACTAAGTTTAAATTTTAAATACAACGGATTCTTTCACACATAAATAGCTACTTTTAATCGATCTTAAGACATCAATGGGTCCTCAATACAAAAGTCATCATAGAATAATAATACGAAGTATCAATGCCAGCACTAAAAACTTAACCGGTCGGGTTGGCCGAGCGGTTCTAGGTGCTAGTGTGGAAGCGCGCGACCGCTACGGTCACAGGTTCGAATCCTGCCTCGAGCATGGATGTGTGTGATGTCTTTAGGTTAGTTAGGTTTAAGTAGTTCTAAGTTTTAGGGGACTGATGACCTCAGAAGTTAAGTCCATTAGTGCTCAGAGCCATTTGAGCTAAAAGCTTACATTTAATTTATGATGATTAACTCTCAAGGCCATCAATATTCTCAGTATCTCCGCAGCAAGCAATAACCACGGTAAGCCATCAGTTCAGTGACTAAATTCATCCATTACAAAGCTAAATTTATCACTGTTAAAATGCGGAAAGTTCAAAGTATCACCTATAAAACACAAGGACCATAAAGAACAGCCCTTTACTGAAGTTCGAATTACTGATACTACTATTATTTTCTAATCACTTAGCTTCAATACGTGCTGGTATATTTATTCTTGCAAAAGACATTATTATTATTATTATTATTATTATTATTATTATTATTATTATTATTATGATGATGATGATGATGATGATGATGATGATGATGATGATGATGATGATGATGATGATGATGATGATGATGATGATGATGATGATGATGATGATGATGATGATGATGATGATGATGATGATGATGATGATGATGATGATGATGATGATGATGATGATGATGATGATGATGATGATGATGATGATGATGATGATGATGATGATATGAAACGGTGATTCGTGCAACCACACACTGCCTGACGCAAAGTAGGTACAAAAACAACCGTATACATATGGCTACCCCGCTAAATACAGACTACCAAAACGCTATTACCTAGTTCTCCACTCTCTAAGGTTTAAACTGATGCCTTGTCTTTACCGTTGCAGTGGTGGCGCCTCTAATGCTGGGCACAGACCCTTGTACAACTGAGTGTCCCGCGTGTCGAGCCACCATAGTGACCAGGACGTCGTCGAAGCCATCCACAAACACGCACTTGCTGGCGCTGCTGCTGTGCATATTCGGGTGAGTAATTGTGGTTATCTTGGGACAGCTTAAATCTGTGGCACACACCTATATTACTAACACGCCCGTGATGTTGACCTCACCAGTAAGGTTAAACACGTACACTGGTGAATACCAATGTCACGAATCACATTGTTTGCAGACTCTGCACCTTTATTGATGGGTCGTGCCAACGTGCGCAGTGTAACATACTAAGACGAGATATGAAATTGTGATTAGTCTTCTTACTAAGGGATTATTCTTACATTTAAACGTTTCGAAGCTGTTACAAGCTGCCAAGTTACGAAATCATTTATCCTAACACACATTGTAGTACTGATGGAGTCCTTAGGATTTTCCTTACACAGGATGTAGTAATTAATGATGATCAACTTTTCGCTGTATACTGAATTCATTTCAGGAACTCTAATTTCCGTCTGTCCATTCAAATTCCTGCTTTACCTCGCTTGCTGAAATAACTTAAAGATAACACCAGGACAAGCTTCACGATCCATAACGTGTTTCTTCCTCCATACTCTTCAGCGTAGCTTGTTTTTCTCCTCTAATTTCCTTCATGTTCAAAACAATTAGTCCTGTAATTAAACCTCTCGAACAAACGCTCACAAAATGACGTGAGATGCACACTGTGTCCATGCAACTTGTTCGTAAATATGCAGGGTCATATCCTAGTCAACGTATACCCATCGTAACGACATTCACGCCAATATCCGAGTAGAAATCTCGTGTGAAAAAAGATCGCAGATCAGTACACATCGTTATTTTCACATACTTCTTCCAGCTTTCTATTTCACCAAACTATAATAACCTAAACGTTAATGCGAAATGAAACTAAAAGCATCTCTTATTTTCTAGTTAGTCAATTTTCCATACGATCATCCTAAATACGGCACTCCACAGTAAGCAGATTCCTTTTTGAAAGAGTAAAGTTAAGTTTGACCAATACGAACGTAAATAGATTACTGGGAATGTACTTAGCAGACTGATAAATCAGAATAATCCGAAGGAATTATATTTTGCCCAAAGAGGATAATGCTTACAAAAGCAGCTACCTATCAAATCTTCGGCCAGGGACCCTCACAAAGTTTGTATAGTGGAGGAGATTGAGAGAGCTGTACGTTTGGACACTGGGTTGTTCATTTAGCGCGGCAGGGTCACAGGATGCTCAGAAAATTTTCATTAATAAGTGTTGTGCATTGCCAAGGGAATTTTTTTGTTATGAATATCCTTCCACTGCCAAGAAACAGAAATATTGCTCACTCTGTCTTCGATTTAGCATAGTGATCATGACTATTGAATCAGAAGTTCAGTGGCATATGTAGGGGTAGCGACAATTTCTTCCTGCATAGCACCCACAATGTAACAGGAAAAGAAACGATTTTCAGTCAAATAATTATGAAAAATCCGCCTCGATTGCACAAACTACCTAGTTCAGTGGAGAGCGTATGACCACCGTACGTTAGCTGGGGGCGAGGCAGTACACACAGGGTTGAGATAAGTAATAATATTGACTTGGTACGTATGTACCGTGTATTTGTAAAAAAAAATTTATGGGGTCTTGCCGCTATAGGTGTTGATTTTAGCCTTCGGCTATGCCTATTTAGGCAAGCTGTTTTATATTTGTTCTGAAGGCTTTGTTATCCACGCTGAAACCTAGGTAAACACCAGGTAGTTTGTGCAATCGAGGCGGATTTTTCATAGTTATTTCGATACTTAAAAATGCTGACGCGTTGCAGTGCTGAAAGTTCTTAGATTTTCAGTCATTTCAGTACCCAAAAATTGGTATTTGTCACGTACAACTCAGCCACTGAGAAACTGATTCTGGTCGAAGTAGCCTACAATTCCTACTTCCTCATACGCTATTCATTTTATTTCTTAGACTACCTGTAGATAGAGAGATATTGAACATTTGCGTGACTTTCGCATGAAACACAATATGCCGACAAAACCACTCGCTATTCAAACAATACTTCAATATTCACAAAGAGATGCAGGGCAGGGTTCCATTGGATCGAACACTAGATGATTCCACAAATTCACTGTGCGTCTACTTGCCTTCCGTACAAATATCACTGACCTCAAGCTCCTATCCGTTGAAGCGTTTACAACAGGGAAATGGAACCTGCGCTGTGTTCTATTGTGTAAATGCCTGTACGACAGCAGTTGACCTCACTTGGGTGTTGCAGGCTGTGGCCGTGTGTGTGCGTGCCCTACTGTGCCGAGTGTGCGTACGCAGTCGACCACTTCTGCCCCAACTGCAACGCCTACATCGGCCAATCGATGGCGTAACGGCGGGCTGCACCGAGCCTGCGGTCTCGTTCATGCCTGTCACGTCGAGGGTGGGGACCCATTTCCGCTCCGAGAGGGCTGCGTGCTGAATCATCTCCGGCCACGCTGCGATACACTCACAGGGCTCGTGGCTGCGAGCCACCGGTACTATTCACGTACCGTCTACGTGTGCTGATTCCTAAGTCGTACTGTATATTTATAAGTTAAAATGTTCTATGTATTTATTCATTTTGTAAATATTACTATTATTTGAAATAAATACTGTATTATTGCTAAAATGGCCACGATGTTCTTCAGACAGTGTTGAATGGCTTAGTTATTTCGAAGCACGCGATCATAATTGCTGTACCTCAGTATGATGTGTGGAATGAATATTTTAAGGTTATAATAATCGCTCAGGGAAAATGACATCACAGAATCTTTCACCGGAATGTGTTACGCATTTTTTTAGAATTATTCCCCTTCGTTCTAATATTCAGTCCGGAAACTGGTTTGATGCAGCTCTCCATGCTACTCTATCCTGTGCAAGCTTCATCATCTAAAAGTAAATACTGCAACCTACATCCTTCTGAATCTGCTTAGTATATTCATCTCTTGGTCTCCCTGCACAATTTCTACCCTCCACGCTTCCCTCCAATACTAAATTTGTGATTCCTTCGTGCCTCAGAATATGTCCCACGAAGCCGTCCCTTCTTCTAGTAAAGTTGTCACAAATTTCTCTTCCCTCCTATTCTATTCAATACCTCCTCATTAGTTATGTTATCTACCCATCTATTCTTCAGCATTCTTCTGTAGCACCACATTTCAAAAGCTGCTTCTCTTGTCTAAACTATTCATGGTCCACGTTTCACTTCCATATACGGCTAAACTCCATACAAATACCTTAAGAAACGACTTCCTGGCACTTCAATCTATACTCGATGTTAACGAATTCCTCTTCTTCGTAAATACTTCCCTTCCCATAGCCAGTCCACATTTTATATCCACTTCGATCATCAGTTACTTTTCTCACCAAATAGCAAAACGTCTCTACTACTTTCTCATTTCCTAATCTAATTGCATCACAATCACCCAACGTAATTAGACTACATTCCATTATACTCGTTTTGCTTTTGTTGAGGTTCATCTAGTATCCTCCTCTAAAGGCACCGACCATTCCGTTCAACTCCTCTTCCAGGTCCTTTCCTGTCTGTGACAGAATTACAATGTCATCGGCGAACCTCAAAGTTCTTATTTCTTCTCCATGGGTTTTTAATTCCTCCTCCAAACTTTTCTTTTGCTTCCTTTACTGCTTGCTCCATATACAGATTCAGTAACATTCGGGATAGGCTACAACCCTGTATCACTCCCTTCTCAACCACTGCTTCCCTTTCATGCCACTCAACTCTTGTAACTGCTATCTGGTTTCCGTACAAATTGTAGGTAGTTTCGCTCTGAAAGAGCGTATTCACTTCAACATTGTCAAAAGCTTTCTCTAAGTCTACAAATGATAGAAACGCAGGTTCGCCTTTCCTTAACTTATCCTCTAAGATAAGTCGTAGGGTTAGTACTGCTTCGCGTGTTCCAACATTTCTATGGAATCCAAACTGATCTTCCCCGAGGTCAGCTTTACCAGTTTTTTCATTCTTCTGTATAGGATTAGTGTTAGTATTTTGCAGCCGTGACTTGCTAAACTGATAGGTAACTTTCATACCTGTCTGAATTAGATTTCTTTGGGACTGGAATTAATAGATTCTTCTTGAATTCTGAGGGTTTCACCTGTCTCGTATATCTTGCTCGCCAGATGGTAGTTTTGTCACCGGTTGGCTCTCCCAAGACTGTCAGCCGTTCTAATGGAATGTTCGCTACTCCCAGAACCTTGTTTCGACTTGGGTATTTCAGTGCTCCGTCACATTCTTGACGCATTATCGTATCTCAAAATTCATTTTCATATACGTCCTCCTCAGTTTCGGTAATATTGCCCTCATGTACATCGCCCTTGTATAGACCCCCTATATACTACTTCCACCTTTCTGCTTTCCCTTCTTTGCTTAGGACTGGTTCCCCATCTCAGCTCTTGATATTCATACAGATGGTACTCTTTTCTCCAAAGGTCTCCTTAATTTTCCTGTAGGCAGTATCTAACTTACCCTTGGTGTTAAATGCCTCTATATCCTTGCATTTGTCCTCTAGCCATGCCTGCTTCGCCATTTTGCACGTCCTGTAGATCGTTCATCACTCAAAGCTACCCATTCTTCTTCTACTGTTCTTCTTTCCCCCGTTCTTGTCAATCGTTCCCAGATGTTCTCTCTGGAACTATATACAAACTCTGGTTCTTCCTGTTTATCCAGGTCCCATCTCCGTAAATTCTCACCGTTCTGCAACTTCTTCAGTTTTAATTTACAGTTCATAACCAACAGATTGTGGGCAGAGTCCACATCTGCCCCTGGATATATCTATCTTACAATTTAAAAACTGGTTCCTAAAGCTGTGTCTTACCATTATATAATCTGAAAGCTTCCAGTGTCTCCAGGCCTCTTCCATGTATACAACCTTAAAGTGTTAGCTACGATTAAGTGACGCTCTGTGCAAAATTCTACCAGGCGGCTTCCTCTCACCCCCATTCCGTATTCACCTACTACTTTTCCTTCTCTTCCTTCCGCTACTATCGAATTCCAGTACCCTCATGCCTGTTAAATTTTCGTCTCCCCTCCGTATCTGAGTAATTTCTTTTGTCGTCATACATTTCAATTTCATCTGTGGAGTTAGTTGGCATGTAAACTTATACTACTGCGGTAGGCGTGGGCTTCGTGTATGTCTTCGCTACAACAATGCGTTCACAATGCTGTTCATATTAGCTTATCACAGTTCCTTTTTCTTTTTTTAGTCATTATGGAACAAACTCCTGCGTTACCCCTATTTAATTTTGTATTTACGATCCTGTATTCAGCTGTCCAAACCCTTGTTCCTCCTGCCACCGAACTTCATTAATTCCTACTATAACTCTAACCTATCCATTTTCCTTTCTAAATTTTCTGACCTACCTGTCCGATTAAGGGATCTGGCATTCCACGCTCTCATCTGTAAAACGCCAGTTTCCTTTCTCCTGATGATGTCGTCCTGAGTAGTCCCCGCAAGGACACCCGAAGGGGGACTATTTTACCTCCAGAATATTTTACCCAAGAGGACGCCATCGTACTTTAACCATGCAGTAAAGCTGCATGCCTTCGGGAAAAATTACGTCTGTTCTCCCCCCCCCCCCACCCCTGCTTTCAGCCGTTCTGTCCCAGCACAGCAAGGCCGTTTTGGTTAATGTCACAAGGCCAGATTAGTCAATCATCTAGACTGTTGACCCTGCAACTACTAAAGAGGCTTCTGCGCTTTTCAGGAACCACATATTTGTCTGGCATCTCAACAGATATCCCTCTGTTGTGGTGGCACCTACGGTACGCCTATCTGTATCGCTGAGGCAATCAAGCCTCCCCACTAACGGCAAAGTCCATGGTTCATAGGGGAATTATTCCACATTCAGAAATTTCTATGAATTGAAGTGAAAGCAGTTACCAATCAGATATCAGTTAGGTTTAATGGTAATTTTATTTTGTTAAAATATTTCTGTAACTGTAGAGATGGACAAACTTTCTTCTGACTGAAAACTTCACTTCTTCCTGTGCCGCAATGGTATATTTATAGATGTTACTGTCGTTTCTGACGAGTTGGAAGAGTAAAACAGTAACGTTCATAAATACGCAGCCTGACAATGAAACGAAATGGAAAGTACGGCATTAATGGCTCGGAGGTTCCACCTATGGATGTTGGGCCACCAAGTCTTTTCAGTTGACGCCACAATGAGCGACGTGGAAGTCGATGATTCTGATGATGAAACGATTACAGCGGCGTAAGGAGTCCCCGAGCAGATAAAATATTCTACACAGCTGAAAATCGAACCCGGACCCCTTGCGCGCCACTCAGAAGTGCTCATCACTCGGCCGAAGTGCCCAAACCAAACCGCACTGGTTGAGAGTGTATTTGATGTTATCACAGGGATTACGGAGTAGACAAATTTACAACGAACTCCTTCCAGTCTCTCTGGCCTGGATGAACTCACAGATGAGGTTTGAAGGAACGTCATAGAGCCGTTACATCCTCTCCAGAGGCAAGTCGTTGTAACTGGTCAGCGATATTTTGGATACTCGCACTAGGACGAAGCAGACTTCCGAGCTGGTCCCACTCGTGTTCTGCCGGCGAAAGATATGACACTGCAGGCCACGGAAATGCCTCAACATCACACATACAGTTAATTTAGACACGTGCCATTTTTGGACGATCAGCGTCCTGCTGAATAACATAACACAAAACTGTTGCATGACAGGTAACAAATGAGCCCGCAGAATGTTGAGACATACCGTTGTGCCGTCACTTCAGTCAGTCCCTAGCGAAAGTGACGTTATCATACCCGATAGCTCACCACCCCATTACGTCATGTGTAACACCGCCGTGCCTCTCGAAAACGTCGGAACACTGGTATCTCTCCCCAGGTCGCCGGCGATGGGTACCTGCAGCAGTGCACAGCCACAACTCATCACTGAACTCAGTAGGACGTCACTCAACAGTTGTACACTCCTTAACCGTCACGGCCCCACTGCAAACAAAGTGTACGGCGTGGTGGTAACGGGAGTAATTTTCTACACCGGCCGCTGCTAGTCTCGGAGCAACGATCCGGGATAAAACGGAGTGTTGCAAGGGATCCTTTACTTGTCGGAAGGCAGGCGCGGATGTAAAGGGGCTACGGTGAGCTTTGTCCGTAACACGGCGACCCTTACTTGTCGTGCTCAGACGTAGTCCACCAGGACCTTCACGACGAGATGTTTACCCTCAAATTCCTATACAGTCCAACGTATGGGGCCACTGTCATGTCCGAATGCTCCACAAACTGCTTTGCACGATTCGACGAGCCTGCCAGACGAAGATCCTAAACGAGGCCCCTTTCAGTTGCTGATACTTTCACGTAAGTACGTGGCATCTGTCTCCTTCAGTGATAACATTTAACGCTGTTTACCCCCCCCCCCCCCCGTTTTATACTAGAAATATGGTAATCCCACTGAACAATAACATGCAGAATTGCGGCTCAAATTATGTACACTCACGATGATGTCGTGCACGAGTACGAAGCTAAAGTGACATCGGGCCATGTCTTGTGGGTGCGTCACATATTTTCCAGACGTTGTGCAGTTTCAGAAGCCAGTGGGCAGGGAGGAGTGTGGGCTCTCGTTAAGAAAATATTTTGTACAGAGTAAAAGACAGACCGTGTAAGTGGATAGGAAAGGCATGATTTCGATGCTCGGAACTTAACCAATTACCTTTTCCCCGTACAAAAATTAACAGATACCAAATTAGTCGACATAAAAACTCTTCTGTTGACTGACTCTGGCCGCGGAAGCCTACGCAATTAAGATACCAAATTGACTTCAAACCCTACATTAATGCGGTTAGATTCTTTTATAATGGACGCACGAGTTACGTGAAAGTGGCTAATGTTTCAGTAGATATATTTCAAGATAGTAAAGGGCATCAAAACAATGGCTTAATGGAATGTCTGTCTATTAAAATTCGAGTACAGATATTAGCTAGGTATTTCGGGTTGACAGAGAATGAATTTATTCAAATCTTTTATTAGTTCATCCTCTCCGTCATAACTCTGTCAATCTCATCCTTTTCCCTCTCCGTCCATTACCTCGCGTTCCATCTCTCTCCACGTCATCACCCCCACCCCAATAGGAGGTTGCTGGCCCTTACTCCTACACTATTTCTTTCCAGATAGTGATGTGTACCAAGACCCAGAGTTTAGGAGAATCATTTTAAAAGTGGCTTTACTTGCAAGTCGCACACGTAATTATATTTCAGACGTACTTCAGCAGTACCCCTAGCGAATTTCACACTGCATTTTCTTTTTTGAGCAACTCAGTGTTTGACGTCACATCTCCTGAACTACGTATCGTAGTTATAAATTCTTGTAGGCACATTTAGTGATATACCGGAATACTACAGTATGTTCAAAATGTGTCCCAAAAGGTTAGCAACAGAAGTAATCATGTTAAAGGTCATGCCTGATGCGGCAGTGTCACTGTATGAACAGAGAAAATGTAGTAAGCCAGATAAATTTCTCGTTTCATCATTTTGTGGTGATGTCAACGAGAAAGTCTTGTAAAGGTTTGAAATTAAGTGTAAAGGTCACGAAGTGCTCTTGTTCTCAAAGACTGCACTTTGCGCGTCGTAATCTATGCTCCATTTTTAGACCCATCCCTTTGAGAGCAGACGGGGAGCGGAAATTTTGTCCGGATTACTGAGGGAGCGTTCCAGGGAAGAGGGACATGTTACGGAGGGAGCGTTCCAGGGAAGCGGGACATCGTCGTAAGAGTATCAGTGTGGCATTCCCTTTCTTTCACCCTAGTTACCGATAAAGGAAATGCAGCCCTAGAGGAATGCCAGCAGGGATCGATAAATTGTGTTGAGTAGGCTATAATTGACGATGATAGTGACGATTTGAGCTATGTCGTGATTAATTTGTTCGAATAATATAACTTGTACGGTTTAAAAATAGGCGCACAGTGTGTATGGATGTGACACTACGTGTAGAGGAATTGCATGATTGAGATAATGGGATTATTAGTATTAAATGTCGTTCTTTTTTTTTAAATATGTAGAGGCATCTAAACCTGGGAATGAAGAAAAAGTAGGTTAAAGTAAAGTGATGGAAGAAGGAAAAATTATTGAACAAGTACACACAATAACTTGGAGTATTAAGCTCACAAGCTAAACATCACAGAAAAGCGTAAACATAGAATGCACATATGGTTCACAAGTTTGGGAAATAAGGAATAAAGAAATAAGTCAACTGCTGTCCATGGAAATGGATTACTGAAGACGAAGTCCTTGATTTTGAAGATTAGATGAAATCAGAAAAATTAAATAAGTGGAAAGGAACATACAGGAAGGTGGTGATAGGAAGAGATTACTATGGAATTGCTGCTTAGAATGAGTTAATGGCAATATGTGGCTTAAGAAGGTATAGCGTGCGCCAGAGGGAAAAAGGAAACTACGTCGATGGACTAGAGGATGGGTGACATATTATGTAAGGTAGTCAACGTATTGTGGGTCTGTTATCAGTGACCTACTGTTTCCAGATACACTCCTGGAAATTGAAATAAGAACACCGTGAATTCATTGTCCCAGGAAGGGGAAACTTTATTGACGCATTCCTGGGGTCAGATACATCACATGATCACACTGACAGAACCACAGGCACATAGACACAGGCAACAGATCATGCACAATGTCGGCACTAGTACAGTGTATATCCACCTTCCGCAGCAATGCAGGCTGCTATTCTCCCATAGAGACGATCGTAGAGATGCTGGATGTAGTCCTGTGGAACGGCTTGCCATGCCATTTCCACCTGGCGCCTCAGTTGGACCAGCGTTCGTGCTGGACGTGCAGACCGCGTGAGACGACGCTTCATCCAGTCCCAAACATGCTCAATGGGGGACAGATCCGGAGATCTTGCTGGCCAGGGTAGTTGACTTACACCTTCTAGAGCACGTTGGGTGGCACGGGATACATGCGGACGTGCATTGTTCTGTTGGAACAGCAAGTTCCCTTGCCGGTCTAGGAATGGTAGAACGATGGGTTCGATGACGGTTTGGATGTACCGTGCACTATTCAGTGTCCCCTCGACGATCACCAGTGGTGTACGGCCAGTGTAGGAGATCGCTCCCCACACCATGATGCCTGGTGTTGGCCTTGTGTGCCTCGGTCGTATGCAGTCCTGATTGTGGCGCTCACCTGCACGGCGCCAAACACGCATACGACCATCATTAGCACCAAGGCAGAAGCGACTCTCATCGCTGAAGACGACACGTCTCCATTCGTCCCTCCATTCACGCCTGTCGCGACACCACTGGAGGCGGGCTGCACGATGTTGGGGCGTGAGCGGAAGACGGCCTAACGGTGTGCGGGACCGTAGCCCAGCTTCATGGAGACGGTTGCGAATGGTCCTCGCCGATACCCCAGGAGCAACAGTGTCCCTAATTTGCTGGGAAGTGGCGGTGCGGTCCCCTACGGCACTGCGTAGGATCCTACGGTCTTGGCGTGCATCCGTGCGTCGCTGCGGTCCGGTCCCAGGTCGACGGGCACGTGCACTTTCCGCCGACCACTGGCGACAACATCGATGTACTGTGGAGACCTCACGCCCCACGTGTTGAGGAATTCGGCGGTACGTCCACCCGGCCTCCCGCATGCCCACTATGCGCCCTCGCTCAAAGTCCGTCAACTGCACATACGGTTCACGTCCACGCTGTCGCGGCATGCTACCAGTGTTAAAGACTGCGATGGAGCTCCGTATGCCACGGCAAACTGGCTGACACTGACGGCGGCGGTGCACAAATGCTGCGCAGCTAGCGCCATTCGACGGCCAACACCGCGGTTCCTGGTGTGTCCGCTGTGCCGTGCGTGTGATCATTGCTTGTACAGCCCTCTCGCAGTGTCCGGAGCAAGTATGGTGGGTCTGACACACCGGTGTCAATGTGTTCTTTTTTCCATTTCCAGGAGTGTATGTCTGCAAGAGGTTCTAGATTCCACACATCGTACTATCAGTATCATACGCTTCTGAGGAGCAAACACGCTCCCCCTCGGCGACGAGTTACTGCAGAACATGTTGTAGTAAGACATTTAATCTAAATAGGAAAATCCAACTTCTTGATATTTTTATCTCCTAAACTTATCAGCCGCAAACCAGACGTTAAGAACTTAGAGATTTCAGATAATCTATACTACATCACTTGCAGTTCAGTTCGTTATTGGCACGAACACGAGTTTAGAAAATTCTGTTTTATATGTTCATCTACGCTCATACGGTATTTCTAATGGTGTTGTTAGACCTTGAGCAGCATAGGACAGTGCCTATTTCGTTTCATTTAATTTCAGTGGCAGTGCACTTGCAGAGATCGGACTAATAAATCTGTAGCAAGTTTTATTTTCATTTACAGGATTTGAAACTTCTACATTTTGTTTGATAGTCATCCAAGAGAACTATGTCTGCTTCTTCGGTATATGAGGCAGATCATGCATATATTACAGAAACAGGAGTGGACCCAGTATCGAATTCTGTGCTACACCTGTAGAGATTGTCCCTCATTTGAAGAAGCTGTTTTATTTTGTATCAACATGATCTCTGATAGCATAATAATTTACCTTCTGTAGTAGAACACTGGGAACGCGCAAGAAAACGCTTTTGATACGCCACAGAAAATAAGGGTTGTCAACTTTATAAACTTGATTGGCAAACTGAAAAATGGCGTGGTTAGCGCGCGTTGGTGGAATGCGACGTCTTGTGTCAGTAATTATATAAATGATCCTTATATTATTCCTACGCAATGCTAGAGAATAAAACTCACAGCGTATAGATAATTGCTTTTACAATTTTCGGAAGTTACTGTTTCTAGGCCGGCAGAGTGGAAATTACCTCATTTAACGTCCCCAGTAAACAAAATATTTAAACACACGGAGTTGTTTCGACGACGGAACAATGTGAATGATTAGATGACTGATAGTCATTATCGGTGCTCTCCTGTGTTCGTATAATTCGGACAATGACTCAGAAATGCGTTCAGGTGTAAGTGAATGTTTTAGTATACTGTAACGACTTTCGGGATACAAATCAGAAATACCTGACACTCAACAAAAGAAACTAACTTCAGACCACATTTTAATCATAAAAATATACATCACCACTAGCTTTGTTTGCTAACTGAAGCCACTTAAGCATTATTTAAGGAAAACAAAAAGTTACATTGCTGTTTAACTTCCACAAAACAGCGTATTACGTAGATAATGGATCCACCGGGAGGAGGTCATTTTAACTAGGTTGCGTATAGGGCACTGCCCTTTTTGCTATCACCATTTGTTAAGTGGCGCTCCCCCACCACTTTGTGCACATTGCATATTCGCCATTCCCTGACGGAATGGCCGTTATTTAGCTGTTTACATTCCCGCCTGGGTTTGACGTCTGAGTTATCGGTCGTTTTAGCGAACGGCGCGCGGACTGTCGACCGCATTTTACTATTTATCCGTCGTAGCAATAAGGCGAAGGCCATTTTACTTCCGGACCTCTGTTTCTCTATGGTGTATTTCATAGCCCTTTCTCCATATTCCTGTTTTTAGCTGTCTCCTGTTATGTCTGTTGGGATTGACGAGTTGTCGTTTTTTAACTCCTCTCTGTCTTCGCGTTCTACAGTTTTGACTTGGGCGCATATGACCCCAGATGTTTTTGCGTCCTAAAACAATACAAAACAGATAAGGGATTAAATGTGGTGTCTCTTACTTCAGTATCAGCGATATCGACCGAACACATGTTCTAATCGGGTAAGACATGACTAAAAGTAGATGTGCACCATTTGTCGATGTCATATTCGAATGTTACAGAGTAATTTACATTTGTCTGTTTACAGAGTTAAAAGAATGGTCACTATTTCAAGAACTTACTTTGCCTTGTCTTTTGGTGTAAAGGCAATTGCTAATCTGACGGACAAATGTAATATGTGATTTCTTCGTACACCAGAATGTAATTTTATTCAGTTTGTGGAGTCACAATGTGCCACTACCGCTCACGTCCGTACACAGTCTTAAGTATACTTACGGTGTACTCAACGATTGTGACGATAATGGTGTAAGATTTTACCACTTGACTTTACTGATATTTACGTCCGGCAAGAGCGTGAATAGAGCACTTACTTGGCGGGGCGGACACAAGAAAAAATCATGACATTATGTGGGACCTGAATCCATACTTTCGCAAAATAATTCTCTGAACTCTTATTATTCAACAGCACGCGACTCACCGCCTTGTTAATATAGGATTGCGTGAGGCGCTTTTAGCATTTGTTAAAACTGGGGTCAAGTTGAGCATTCGTTCATACTGACAAAAGAATGAAAAAAATAATCTCAGGAATTGTACGTCGTGTTGTCACATTAAAATATTGCAGCAGGATATCTTTAGTGTAGTGAAATTAAATTAAAAGAAACCTTGTACTGAAAGAAAGTATTTACCTTTTTCTTAACGTAATAATTTTCGTCTTGCCGAGAAGCGGCCAATATCTGAACTTAATGCACTGTTCTTAGTTTTTACTTTCACACAACATAAAATAGTGTATTCATTTTCTTTTCCTTAATAATTATGGAGAAAGTCTTTTAAAGCATCCGTTGATGGCGAAACGCAGTGAAATTTATAATGAAATTTTTCCTACGCAAGATGTCTGCCAAGAATAGTCGATTGTTCGACCGTTCTTGTCGTTTATCCAGCGTGCTGAAAACCTTACAAATAACATTTTTATTTCTGCATGAAGGTCACTAGGCTATACAATCAGCATAAATTGTCATATATAATTTAAACTTACAATGCGTAATGGCCACCGTAGCGTGTCTTAGCTTCGAGGCGAGAACAGAGAATGTCTAATAACGCTGGTCTTTTTAGTTTCTTTCGTCAGCGAGTAAAAGAATATTAGCGTAGAGATACTATACAGTTATCTTATAGAGTCTGTTTGTACCATTACTATGTCATTTTATTATAAATTACCATTATTAGAGCTAATTGCGCGCGCATTTTCAGAGTTTTTTTTTTTACTATTTTCATTTTACTTTGTTTTGTGTCTGTCTTTTCGTCGCACGTTTTAATATTTTGTACAGTATACCGGTACAACAATCGTGTTAAGCTCAGGTACTACAGATTTTATTGGTTTCGCCTTCGCTGTCAAGTATTGTTCCCTTACGCTTACAACGAAATATAGTTCAGGAAAAATTAGTAGACTTATGTGGTTCTGGTATTCTACTTGCAGACGAGAAGGAAGATCGTTTTTCGTGTGCAGATCGAATTGTTTTATTGGTATACGAAAACCAAAACAGCTGTGTATGACTGACTTTGAACCGATAGATTTTTTCCGTGTGAAACGCTAGCTTTTTATAATGAAAAATAAGAATATAAATTGGCAGAAAATCCGGTATTAACGCCCCTGCACCCGCAGCAGAGATTATTAAAGCACGCTACCGAAGTGGAACTTGATTAGGAGAAGACCAGGTTGAATCTAGTTGATTATGGAAATTTTCCTCGCCAGAGTTTGATGGGCAGTAAGATGGGATTGGTTGGCGTACCGCTCGTGATCATCGGATTGTGTGTCAATATCTGGGGATAAATCGTGTTCTGAATATCTCATGAGGCGGCAATAGTTGACATTTAATTGTGGCACCCCTGTCAGATGAGGGTGTTAATCTCGGTGGCTAACCTGATGATGATTGAGAGCATTATCCTGTTAGCAGTACTACATTACACATGCATCCTTAAGTCATCCACATAATACTATTGGACAGTTGTACAGCAGAACGAGTTCTATCAGTAATTAAATGTGTCAGAAGAGGAGCAGAAGAGTAAGAAATAACTTCCATCTTCTAAGTAACAACTGGATGTCTAATCTCGATAGCAAGACGATAGGATAGTCTCAGAAAAGGGCTTCGCAAACAAAACAGTTGTGGCAGCACCACAACTGCTGGAGTAAATTTTCTTGCGTACTGATTCACAAATACTGCTGTTGGGATACTACAGTGTTCGAGGGAGAATAGTGTCGTTCAGAAACCCACAAATTACACTCCAGAGATCGCTCACTTTAATATTCGCTTATATTATTTGACTACTACTACCTATCTGTTCCAATAACTCCCGCAATTCAGCAGTAAAATTCAGCTTCTCTGAAGGCCGCAAATGGAGTGCAAGTTTCTCATACAAGGCAGAAAGGTGGACTGTCCTTTATTCGCTTGGCCAGTGACCTGCGGTGAGGTACTGTAATTTGTAAGGTTATCACGTGACAGACAGCAGTGGCTGACCTTCGATGGCATCAGAATATATGTGAAACTGAACAGATCCAGGAGGTTAAGCTAAGCTCAGGTCTAAATAAGTATCATTTGGGCAAAAGAGGAATGGCTAAGAGTCTTAAAGGAGGAAATGCCTATTGCTACAGGTACATTTAGAGAAATGTGACGAACTGTGTTAAAACTAAGAACGCAGAGAAGTACGTACCGGGCTTATTGTCTGATCTGCATGATAAGCAATTCACGCGAGATCTCATTGTCTTACGTTAATGCTACACAATTTACTTACAAGAGGAGTGCACCTATCCGCCATCACCGATTTCGTCCGAATTTGTGATGCACGGAGGGCTTGCCCAGAAATGAAATTGACAGAAGTGGAAGCTCCAGATGGCAGAGTATTTAGAAAAATGGAATTTTTTGTGCGGAACGGACGAGCCATTTGTCTCGGCGCAGTTTCCGAGCAGCGCTCCGGCAGCGGCAGGAGTACAAAACGGTAATGCGATGGGCGTGGGATTGAGTCCGTGTACAGAATTTTTTTTTATATTCAGTTTTTACGTTACACACACTGAAAATTCTCTGAAATAATACTCAATACATGGTATTCATTATTATGATATGGAAAGGCAAAAGAAAATGCAGGACTGCAAATACTTTCCAAGAAAGAATTGTTGTTACAGGGTCAGAAAGACTCTGCAAATTGTTTCCCGGGAAGAGAGTTCTTGAAGCGTACAGGACTTTCGTTAGTTTCATTTTGATCTTCGAGAAGCCTCCTGCTGCTGCGCGTCCCCCTGTCTTTAAGAGTAATGTCACATTGGTAAATCATCACTTGTAAATCAGCAACTGTAGAGTACCAAAAACGTCTAATTCCATATACGAAGTTCTCGTGTACGTCTTACAAACGCTTCCTGGAAGTTTATTTGCAATCCTCAGTTTTTCCTTTCCTTATATAGGCTCTGAGCACTATGGGACTCAACTGCTGAGGTCATTAGTCCCCTAGAACTTAGAAGTAGTTAAACCTAACTAACCTAAGGACATCACAAACATCCATGCCCGAGGCAGGATTCGAACCTGCGACCGTAGCGGTTTTGCGGTTCCACACTGCAGCGCCTTTAACCGCACGGCCACTCCTTTCCCTTTCCTTTTGATTTTCTTAAGTGAAAATGTCAATAAACAGAGTATATTGTGCATTGATTCGGCTTATTTGCAGTAAAAGTAACATAAAACTTGAAACTAAAAGTTTCCACATACAGACTGGACCCCACGACAGTCGTATTACTATTCTGTACTTCCGCTGTGCCAACGACAGCCTGGAATCGACGCTAACATAACTGACTCATGTATCTCCAGACTCGCGCCAAAGCACTATTTTTTGTAAACGTTCGGTCACCTGGAGCTCCGATTTCCGTCACTTTCTTTTCTGAGTGAGCTCTGCGTACATCATAAATTTGGACGAAATCGGTGTTGACAAGTAGGCGCGGGTCCGTTGTTAGTCTTAATGTCGTCTGGTAGCTTTTGTATGTCATAGCCACATTGCCCGGGCATCACGTCCAATCATTGGCTGCCACAACGACTACTTCTTCTTGCACCCTTCATCTGCCAAGTTCTTCAAACGGACTCCGATACCCAACATCATATTCACAAGTTTCGTGTATGCTATATTGCCGCTAAAATGGCTTATACTTAATCAGTTTCGTTCTCGGTTTCAACTACTACAAGAGGGAGACACCTACGTTATGCATATAAGCGAGTGCCACCGGATTTTGTGTACGCCTCTCTAGATACGGGTCTCATCTTCCGACGTGTAGAATCGCATGACGCCAGGGTTTATATCAGCGACAATCGCAGCGGACAGAAAGATTTGCTCTTAAGTCCGTCTCGATAGCTGAGTGTTCAGCGCGACGGGATGCCATACAAAGGAGCCCCGATTGGATTCCCGGATGGGTCGGAGATTTTTCTACGTTCGGGGACTGGGTGTTGTTGTATTGTCTTCATCATCGTCTCATCCCCATCGACATGAAGTGGTGCCAACCAAAAAGACTTGCACGTGGCGACCGATCTATCCGACGAGAGGCCCTAGCCACAAGACATTATTTATATATTTGCTCTAAGCCGACACATCAGGTCACGCCAAATTACCAAGCAATCTCAAAATTGTATGTTAAAACTGTGCGCAAATCCTTACTTCATGCGAGCAATGCGCTACAAGTTACGCACTCCGAGTCTCCTCTTCCATTGAATTTCGATTTGTGACGCGCTCTTATCCTTTTGTTGCACAGGTCTTAAATGCCAACGTTTTGGTTTAACTTTTAGCGACACTTTTACTTTGAATATTGTAAATAGGTTTTATAAAGCTACTGACTACGGCGGCAAGGGTGCATTATTCCGTGAGCTTAAGATATCACGAAGAAGAAAGAAAACAGAAGAACTCTTGTTCTAGAGTTGTACAAGAACGGTGAGATTATCTTTCGTGTGTAAAAGGACTGCGATAGTTTAAAAATGTTATTGAAGGATATAATCATAATTTCGACGTAAGTTTGTGATCATTGTTTCAATATTTTTTTACCTTAATATCACCATGTATTATTATAGGCAATTTATGGGCTGTAAGAACAGGTGTAGGATGGATGAGTAGTACGAATCTGCATCACAAACTGGAGTTACCTAAGAAGTAACGTATTCATTCAATGCTCAGTTTTTTTTAAAAATTCAAAGTAATCATTTTTCAGGGAATCTATACGATCTATGCAAAATAAGAGCTGATCATTTTCATTCCTCTTGCTTAAAGAGATACTTCCGCTTTTCTGTGTGTGCAAATATTTCGAATCAGTATTTCAAAGTCTTTCAAAATAACAGTAAATGCAGGTTCTGGCAGTGAATTAGTAGTCAGTTATAATAAATGGACAATACTTGTTGCATTGTCTCAGTTGGTTACAGGCTCGGTTTCCTGTCGCGATTAAATTACATACACTTTGTATAAGCTGAAGTAAGCAACGATGGCTCACACTGCACGCCAGTGGATGGAGACGAAGATTACCGGTCAGTCTGTTTATTAATAAATGCTCATCAATGTCATTTGGACTAGGCTGCTTTCAAAGAGACTGTTACGTGGTGTGTCCTATTATCATATTGACTTAATTCTGAAATCTACTGTACTGTCTCATATTGATGATAAATCAGATGAAGTATTTTACAACATTATGAAAACTCTAGCAATTTCTCGTATAAGGTACTCAGATTATAATTAAATTTTCTCTTTCTCTCTCTCTCTCTCTCTCTCTCTCTCTCTCTCTCTCTCTCTCTCTCACACACACACACACACACGCACGCACAGTAAAAGACAATCACGTTTAACTGAGCCTTGGCAGAAGCAGTGGTAGAATTTCTCCTATCAGGACTGACAGCATCTAGACAAGAAGAATGATAGAGAAGGCTTTGATTATGAAACATTAACTTACGATCCCGGAAAAGTCACAGTTAATAAAATGTTATGTGCTATTACGCCGTGATCGAATGCATTGCACATTAAAATCCAACGTTTCGTCTACGTCTGTGGAGGACACTTTCAAGGGGGATCGTAGCTTCTCTGAATATTCGATTCACAGCCAGGGAGTGAATCGAACATTCAGAGAAGCTACGATCCACTTGAAAATGTCCTCCGTAGATGGGGACGAAACGTTGGGTTCTAATGTGCAATCCATTCGACCAACAGCATAGTAGCCCTGAACATTTTATCAATTGAGAGAAGACTCTTACATTATGCATAATACCTACACACTGTCGATACACAGAATAGTATTTTAGACTGGGTGATGCTAAGTGAGAAATGGTAAACTGTTCAGTCTTTATACAGTCACTTTCAGAACGACCTACTTGTGATATGCGCAATTTCCGAGCGGAGAAACTGCGCGTGGTGCGAACGACCGGTTGAGCCGACCGGACGGTCTTATCGACACCTCGTTCTGCGCATTACGGACGTGGCTATCGATCGAGTTTGTCGCCGTTGCGTGGCTACGCCTCTGGCACGCAAAGCCCTTGCAACCCCGCCGGGCAACTGGGCGTTGTCCGCATTATTACGGCATACTTAGCGAAAAAATGTTTTTCAGCATTCATCTACTTATGTTTCTCTTTGATCTCTCTGTCTCTAATTCTTTTCTTTCCAACGCAGTTGTTTCATAGCAGTCCACATCTTCCTCTCTTAGCAGAATGAAACGCTTTTACGACATCGATAATTGCTTATTCCTCGTTAAATTCTATGCTTCTAAGCTGTCTTTCTTATCATTAAACACGATACATCATGGATGACTGGACGTTTAACACATTTTAAAAGAAATGCTTTAATAAGACTATACAAAAGACACAACAGCGTTCCTGGTTATAAAGCGAAACTTCATGCACTTACACCCTTTATTTCTCTTTTACGAGTGTCAGACCGTTGTCTAAAGGGCGCTTTTGTGAATAACGTTTCTTCTGGCAATGGAGACAACCTCAGCGACTATAAGGACTTGCCTAAATAATTCCCAAACTTAAACAAGTTCAGCAGTGTCGCTTGTTGAGTTTGTGTAAGTTTCAAAATTAACTAATCAAGTCTTTATATCCATTGAGACTGTCTCAATTATCAGAAGAAAGGTTAGATATAAAGAATTCATTAGAAAACGGCCTGAAGCTCTGAAAACAGAACTCATCAAGGATGTAAATGCCGATCTTGAAAGCTTACATTAATGCAGTTAACCAAAACAAAAAAACAGATGAGAATGCTGTATTTAGTCTTCTGTATTAATCATTACACAGGGTACGTTAAACAGTTAGCGTAGAAATTGTGCACTATCCTGAACTGGATGTTTTGGGACAAGAAGCCAACGGTTGCAGGCGAATGTTCAACTGACTCTAAGACATTTTTAGCGAGTAATGCTTGTGAGATACGAGTTTTTAAACTGCTGGTTTTTCTGCATCTATATTGCTGGTGCTAACTTGGTAAAGAAGAATACGGTTCTCTGAGACACATTCGCAGGGATTTTTTGCGTATGTGTTACGGAACTGTAGCAAAAATCGAACAAGAAGTGATTGGGACGGTCCTAGGCCCTTATATCGTTCCACAACAGGAAGATTTGAAAGAGCACAGTAAAACGTTCTATGGTATTGTAATCCATCAGTTTGCTACTGATGGTCTCCATTTTGTACAGCTGCCACGAACTTATTTTTTGGTTCAAAATGGCTCTGAGCACTATGGGTCTTAACATCTATGGTCATCAGTCCCCTAGAACTTAGAACTACTTAAACCTAACTAACCTAAGGACACCACACACATCCATGCCCGAGGCAGGATTCGAACCTGCGACCGTAGCAGTCACGCGGTTCCAGACTGAGCGCCTAGAACCGCGAGACCACCGCGGCCGGCCTTATTTTTTGGGGTAAGATGTACGTTGTTCATGTAATCAAGAAACTAAATGCTCTTTTCAGAGTATTTATTCCTAACCACTATGTTTTCAGTATGTGGCACCGCTTGTATAATTTTGCCCCTCAGTTTTTACGACATACTGTACGGACCGTGTAACTCGAAAATGTGTAACTTACACGTGTTGGTATAAAAAGTAAGCACATTGGTATTCTGTGTATTGATGGGATCCGAATCTGTGCGAAATAGGGGAATATGATATTTTTAAATATAAAGTGAGCTGAACTGTAATTCATGTGTGAAACACCCCAATTGTCAGAGAATGAAGACAACTTACCGAAAGGAACATTATGATGAAACTTGTAGCAAAAAATCTTTAAACAGTACAATTTGCAAACATCAGAAAATAAATGCCAAAACTATTGCTGGAAATGAGTCTGTTATAGAAAAACTTATTGTAAATGAGAAAAACGACTAGTAGAACGATGTAGATTTATAATTCTTAAACTGCGACTGGTACTTAACAATGCGAAAAGCTTACAGACACAAAACTGCTAGGAACATAAGCTCAAGGATAAATACGTGCGTTAGAGAGAAAACACAAAACCTAACAAGCCTTAATTTTATTTAAGGTATGTCTTTCTAACTGTTTTATATGCAAGCGAATTACAAACTCCAAGAAAACCACATTCTAGTTCTATAAATGATATATGATGGACCAATAAACATCAGACAGGTTCTGCCTGAGACAGTGAGTCACGTGCCGTTCTGATCCTGACCTCTGGTTTCACCAGTTGTTAGACTGTGAGAATCATCCAAAGGTCAGGTCAGTTAACCCCAAGATCACGAGACGCATCGAGACAAAGACATAGTCCTGCCTTTGCACAGAATACTTCAATGCTAATATCAAAGAAACAGTTAGACGTCGTCGTTCAAATAGTATTTTTGCACTTGTTTAATTTAGACCTGTGGTCTAGGGGTAGCGTCTTTGATTACTAATCAAAACGTCTTCTGTCGTGGGTCTGAACCTCGGCACCGCTTGAGGTCTAAATATAAACATCAGTAGTGATGATTTCTGCATTGGCAAAAGATTCCAGACTGGTCCCCTAATCGGAAATCCTGGAGGGGACTGGCAAGGGGGAGGTGACTGAGAAAAAAACAGCGGAACGATAGTGTTCTACTAGTCGGCACGCGTAATTAACAGAACTTTGACCGTGACAGGGAAACCATAAAATCTGAAAAGAGAAATACTAAGGCTTACTCACATATAGTGCGAGTCAGTGAAGTGAAGTGGAAGGACGCCAATCTGAGGAGTACAGGGTAATATCAACAGCGGCAGAAAATTGTATGACGGTAGTAGGATTCATTACGAACACGAAGGTAGGACAGAAGGTGTGTTACTGTGAACAGTTCAGTAACAGGCTTGTTCTTATCAGAATTGAGGGCAAACAAACACCGACAACGATAATTCAGGTATATATGCCGACATAGTAGGCCAAACATGAAGACATACAGGAAGTATGAGGATACTGAACGGATGATAATTAAGTACGTAAAGAGAGACGAAAATTTCATACTTTTGGCGGAATGGAACGCGGTTGAGGGGAACGGAGTGGATGAAAGGGTTACGGTAGAATATGTGCTTGTTACTAGGAATGAGACAAGAGGAAGACTAACTGAGTTCTGAAATAAATTACACCAAGTATTATCGATAACTGCACAATACTCACAAGCGGAGGAGGTATACTTGGAAAAAGCCGGGAGGTTAGGGAGGATTTCAGTTACATTACTTCATAGTCAGGCAGAGATTTCGAAATCAAATACTGTATTCCAAGGGGCAACCAGGAACAGATATAGACTCAGACAACAATTTAGTAATGGTGAAGAATAAGCTGAATTTTGAGAGAGTAGTGATGAAGAATCAATGCGTAAGAAATTGGGTGCGATATGGTAGTACTAAAGACTGAAGAGATACTCTCGAAATTCTCTGAGGTTGTTGATACTGTGTTAAGGAATAGCTCAGTAGGCAGTTCAACTGAACATGAATGGACGTCTCTAAAAACAGCAATCACAGAATTTGGAAAGAAAATCTTGGGTCCAAATACGATAAGTGCGAAGAAACTATGGGTAACAGAAATACTTCCGTTGATGGATGAAAGAAGAAATAAAAAAATATGTTCAGCGAAATTAAGGAACAAAAAAATACAAGTCACTTAGGAACGAAATAAATAGGAAGTGCATAGGAGCTACGGCGAAATGGCTGCATGAAAAATTTGAAGAAATCGAAAAGTAATGATTGTCGAAAGGACTGACACAGTATGTAGGAAAGTCAAAACGACTTTCGGTGAAATTAAAAGTAATGGTAGTAACATTAAGATAGCAACGGGAATTCCGTTGTTAAATGCGGAGGAGAGAGCGGATAGCTGGGGTGAGTACACAGAAAGCCTCTATGATGGGAAAGACTTATCTGATGACATGTCAGAAGAAGTAACAGGAACTGACATGGTAGATATAGGGGTTCCAGTGTTAGAATCATAATGTAAAAGAGTTTTTGAAGAGTCAATATCGAATAAGGCAGAAGGGATAGATAACATTCCAGTAAAGTTTCTTAAATCGTTGGGAGAGTGGCAACAAAACGACGATTCACGTTGGTGTGTATATAACATTTGCTCTTCGGAAAAAATCTTCCACACAATTCCGAAGGCTGTAAGAGCTGACAAGGACGAGAATTACCTCGCAGTCACTTAACAACTCATGCATCCAGGTTTCTGACAGGAACGATATATAGAAGAATGGAAAATAAAATTGAGAATGTGTTACATGACGAAGCCTGGCTTTAGGAAAGGTAAAGGCATTAGAGGCGCATTTATGATGTTGTGGGTGATAATGGAAGCAAGACTAAAGAAAAATCAAGACACGTTCATAGTATTTGTGAACCAGGAAAAAGCATTTGACAGCATGGAATAGTGCAAAAAGTTCGAAATTCTGAGAAAAATAAGGTTAAGCTATAGGAAATGACGGTAAATAAGTAGCATGTACAACAGTCAAAACGGAACAATAAGAGTGGAAGACCAAGAACGAAGAGCATGGATTGAAGAGAGTGCAAGACAGGAGCGTTATCTTTCGCCCCTAATGTTCCACCTATACACGGAAGAAGCAATGAAGGAAATAAACGAAAGATTGAAGAGTGGAATTAAGATTCAAGATGAAAGAATATCAATGATCAGATTCGCTAATGACATTGCTTTTCTGAGTGAAAGTGAAGAAGAATTACATTACCTGCTCAATGGAATGAACAGTAACGAGTACAGAAAATGGATCGAGAGCAAATAGAAGAAAGACAAAAGTAATGATAAGTAGCGGAGATTAGAACAGCGAGAAACTTAACGGCAGGAGTGGTGATCAGAATTAGATGAAGTTATGGAATTTTGCTACCTAGGTAGCAAAATAATCCATGACGGACAGAGCAAGGAGGACATATAGAGCGGAAAGAGCATTCCTCGCCAAGTGAAGTCTACTAGTATCAAGCACAGGCGTTGATTTGAGGAAGAAATTTCCGACAATGTAAGTTTGGTAGTGGTGGTGAGACACGGGATGAGGGAAAACCAGATAAGAAGAGAATCGAAGCATTTGAGATGCGATGCTAGAGAAGAATGCTAAAAATTAGGTAGACACATAATGTCAGGAATGAGGAGGATCTTCGGTGAATCGGCGAGGAAAGAAATATATGGACAACACTGACAAGAAAAAGGGACAGTTTGGCAGACACTTGTTAAGCCATCACGGAATAACTTCGATGGTACTAGATGGAGCCGTAGAGGGTAAAAAATGTAGAGGAAGACAGAGACTGGAATACATCTAGTAAATAAATGAGGACGTATGTTACAAGTGCTACTCAACGATGAGGGTGTTGGCACAGGAAAGGAATTCGCGACGGCAACATCAAACTAGTCAGAAGACTGATGACTCAAAATCAATAATTAATGGGAGGGAGAAATAATTGTCTAGCGCTCCTTCGGCGACGACGTCATCACCGAAGGAATGCAAGGTTGGAAAAAACTGGTAAGGTAAAAGTGCATGTCTACAGGCACGGTCCCAGCTACGCACACGTTATTTATACTGACACTGAAGATTGCTTTGCAGGTCTAGACCTCTCTGAAACCTGATGATGGCAACACTCCGAAAGGGCATAATAAATATATGTTATAGTTTAAATTGCTACAAACAGTCATTGTCTTCGAACTTTTCCTACACTGCGTGCAGTACGTAGTGCTGTAAATTTTGTTCATACCTTGCGCATTTAGTGTTGTCTTAAGCGTAATGAGGGGATCACATCCTAATTACGAAAAGCAACCCCAGACTGAAATTCCACCTCCTTCGTACTTCGCTGTTGGCATTACGCATGATGACAGATAACTTTCTCCAGGCATTGTCCAAACCCACATATTTCCGTCGGGTTACCACATGGTATAGCGTGATTCATGACTCCAAATCACTCATCTACTGTCCAACGGTGCCGGTCTTTATTCCGCCTCGAGCGTCGCTTAGCAGTCACTACACGAGTGGTTCTAGGCGCTTCAGTCCGGAACCACGCGGCTGCTCCGATTGCAGGTTCGAATCCTGCCTCGGGCATGGATGTGTGTGGATGTCCTTAGGTTGGTTAGTCTAAGGGAGTGATGACCTCGGATGTTAAGTTCCATAGTGCTTAGAGCCTTTTGAACCAGCCACTACAAGAGTGTACGTCGTATGAGGACCTGCTCGACAACTACAACTCATTCTCTGTACCTCATTCACACTCAGTATGCTAGTTGGAATGTTGGTATCACTTTGCAACCAAATGTCATTCTTCCGCTGTTTTGAAGGTGATTTTCGTAACTACGGTCGACAGTGCTCTACAGTCCTGTGCGTCATCGTAAGTCTGCCTGGTGTTGATGTAACCGTGGTCGTCCCTTCCCGTTTCCGCACCACAGTCGTATCAGCATCAATCAGATTGAGCAGCTTTAAAAGGATTGACGTGTCTGTGACGGTTTGTTATTGAGATGACATCCAACGGGTCGTCCACTTTCGTAGTCACTGATCACTCCTGACCAACCCATTCAGGTGTTAGTGCATGTCTGCAGGCAATAATGTACTCCCTACATCCTTTTACACTGGCGGGTCCGTCTCCAGTGACGTCTAGTGGTCAGTTCCTCATTAGATACGTGTCCGGATACTTTTCATCAGATGGTGTATATACACACACGACTAGTAACTACTCAGCAATTCTCGAACGCTACTATCTACAGACCGTGAACCGACAATGAGTGGTTCAATACCTGAATCAAGAGTGAAATGATTCATGGGCAAGCAATGAGAAAATTTCTCGTTTAATTCCTTAAGAATATTTTATTATGTTCCGATACGAGACGTCCAGGAACAGACTGAGTGAGATTCTGGAAGACTGTAACAGTGATGTGGAGCCATAGTGACTCCAGTGCCGTGGCCAGCCGCGCTATGTTAATAGCCCATGGTGCGTACAGCCCGACCGAAGTGGTCCCACAGATTCTCAACTGGGTTTAAATTCGGGGAGATTGGTGGCCATGTCCACATCTACATCTACATTTATGCTCTGCAAGCCACCCAACGGTGTGTGGCTGAGGGCACTTTACGTGCCACTATCATTACCTCCCTTTCCTGTTCCAGTCGCGTGTGGTTCGCGGGAAGAACGACTGCCGGAAAGCCTCCCTGCTCGCTCGAATCTCTCTAATTTTACATTCGTAATCTCCTCAGGAAGTATAAGTAGGGGGAAGCAATATATTCGATACCTCATCCAGAAACGCACCGTCTCGAAACCTGTACAGCAAGCTACACCGCGATGGAGAGCGCCTCTCTTGCAGAATCTGCCACTTGAGTTTGCTAAACATCTCCGTAACGCTATCACGCTTACCATATAACCCTGCGACGAAACGCGCCGCTCTTCTTTGGATCTTCTCTATCTCCTCCGTCAGCCCGATCTGGTACGGATCCCACAGTGACGAGCAATACTCAAGAATATGTCGAACGAGTGTTTTGTAAGCCACTTCCTTTGTTCATGGACTGCATTTTCTAAGGATTCTCCCAATCAATTTCAACCTGGCACCCGCCTTACCAACAATTAGTTTTATATGATCATTCAACTTCAAATCGTTCGGTACGCATACTCCCAGATATTTTACGGAAGTAACTTCTACCAGTGTTTATTCCTATATCACATAATCATACAATAAAGGATCCTTCTTTATTTGTATTCGCAATACATTACATTTGTCTATGTTAAGGGTCATTTGTCACTCCCTGCACCAAGTGCCTATCCGCTGCAGATCCTCCTGCATTTCGCTGAAATTTTCTAATGCTGCAACGTCTCTGTATACTACAGCATCATCCGCGAAAAGCCGCATGGAACTTCCGACACTATCTACTAGGTCATTTATATATATTGTGAAAAGCAATGGTCCCATAACACTTCCCTGTGGCACGCCAGAGGTTACTTTAACGTCTGTAGACGTCTCTCCATTGAGAACAACTTGCTGTGTTCTGTGTGCTAAAAACTCTTCAGTCTAGCCACACAGCTCGTCTGATATTCCGTAGGCTCTTACTTTGTTTATCAGGCGACAGTGCCGAGGTGTATCGAACGCCTTCCTTAAGTCAAGGAAAATGTGAGCATGGAGAACTGATCGTGACGCCCTTTGAACCACCTACATACACTGTGAGCTGTGGGAAAACAAACTGCCGTTGGGGATAGACATGGTCCCCAATGATAGACGCATACTTGTGTTGATCCATAGTGCCGTCAAAATCACGAAATCATACAGGGAATGCCATTAAAACATTCTAAAGATCATAATGCTCCCTCCCAAGTTGGGTGTTTGCTTCCAGACGTATCACGCCGTACACGCCAACGGCCATCTCTCTGATAGAGCATAAAATGCGATTCATCTGAAAATGCCACCTGTCGCCACTCACTGGACGTCCAGTTGCGGAACTGGTGTAAAAATTCTAGCCTTTGACAATAATGAACAGCAGTCAGAGTGGGTGCAAGAATCAGGCACCCGCTGTGGAGGCCCATATGCAACGACGTTCGCTGAACGGTCGTTGAGCAGACACTGGTGGTAGCCACTTGGTTCATGTGGGCAGTCAGTTGCACTTCTATTCAAATTGTTTTTTATTCCAGTCTTTGATCACAATATGAATTCTTTAGACGATGACCGGTTTCAGTCCGTAATGACCATCCTCAGATCTTTTTTACACCATGTCCTAAAGTGATGAGGCCATAATGGCATCGTCAAAACATATAAATGTAATCAGCATAGCATCGTCGTATAGATCTAAAATAACCTGTAGAATAGGCCGCATATAGATCTGAAATTCCAGCAAACGACTTCAATCCGAAGAATCATGTGCACTGTCCTTTCGGATAGACAAGGTATTCTGCATGTAGATCTTTTGCCTCGAAGCAGCCCAGTCCACGTAGACAGCTATTGTGAGATATTAAAGAAACTGCGTCCTGCAATCCAAAGGGCGTGGTATGCTCAGTAGAGGGACCGTTTGGCTGTAAGACAATGGGCACCCCCATATGGCCCATCTCAGTGAAATCTCGTAACGTGGTGTCGCCAGGAAGAATTAGATGTCGTCCGCATAGCTCTGATCGAGCAGGTGGTGAATATTATTTGATCTTGCAGCTGAGGAAGATGACGATGTCTATCTAAACGTCAGTACGGAACTGTTTGCAAAAGCGTGTGCACAGTGGGACAGCTCCATTCAAAACCTGGACATAACAGAAAAATTGATATAAAAGCCTACAACACTGTGTTCTTTTTAGACTCTTTGGGTCTGTGATTAGAAATCAGATGTCGGAAATACAAAATTCAAAGCTGTGGATCTAATTTGGGAGATCAAAAATTGTAAATTTAGTGGATTCCAGTAAAAGTTCGAGTGTAAAGTATCGTGAGGTCGCTAACAGCAAAGTGGAATTCCATATTGAATGTTATATTTTACATTTTTTCAATAAAAATCATAGTCAGAATCGTCACTTGTGTCAATTTGGCTTTCAGAAGGGGTCCTGGCGGGGTGTCCACTGGGAGATGGCTCTAAAAGTACCTGATTTTCTTCTTGAAGTGTCATTTCCTGGATTCTCGAGATCAGTGAATCCGACGATACCAGAAGCCGATGGAGTACATCGAGGATCGTTTTCTCGCGGTGCGCCGAGTACCCTTATTCCGAGCTACACATCTACATTTACATCTACGTGATTACTCTGATATTCACGGTAAAGTGCCTGGGGGAGGGTTCAGTGAACCACCTTCAAGCTGTCTCGCTACCGTTCCTCTTTCGAACGGGCGCGGGAAAAACGAGCTCTTAAATTTTTCTGCGCGAGCTCTGAACACTCTTATTTTATCGTGATGATCATTCCTCCCTGTGTAGGTGGTTGCCAACAGAATGTTTTCGCAATCGGAGGAGAAAACCGGTGAATGAAATTTCATGAGAAGATCCCGTCGCAACGGAAAACGCCTTTGTTCTAATGATTGCCACTCCAATTCATGTATCATGTCTGAGGCACTATCTTCCCTATTTCGCGATAATACAAAACGAGATATCCTTCTTCGTACTTTTTCGATGTCATCCGTCAGTCCTATCTGATGTGTATCGTACACCGCACAGCAGCACTACAGAATAGGACGGAAAACCGTGATGTAAGCAGTCTCTTTAGTAGACCTGTTGCGCCTTTTAAGTGTTCTGCCAATGAATCGCAGTCTTTGTCAATAAAATGCTTCTGGGTTTGAGGCCGCATTGTCATCTGCAAAATTCCGACGATTCGGCGACTGTTGCAAGGCGCCTTCCTCAGGGTGTGTTGCTAAGTTCTAACACACCCTGAGGAAAGTGCCTTGCAACAGTCGCCGAAACGTCGGAATTTTACAGATGACAATGCGGCGTCAAACCCAAAAGAATTTTATTGACTGTGACAACGGCCGCGGAAGCCTACGTTTACAATCGCAGTCTTTGGTTAGCTCTACCCACAACATTATCTCTGTGATCGTTCCCATTTAGGGTATTAGTAATTGTAATCCCAAAGTATTTAGTTGAATTTACAGCCTTCAGATTTGTGTGACTTATAGCGTAATCGAAATTTAGTGGATTTCTTTTCGTACTCATGTGAATAACTTCACACTTTTCTTTATTCAGGGTCTATTGCCACTTTTCGCACCTACAGATATCTTATCTAAATCATTTTGCAATTCGTTTTGGTCATCTGATGACTATACAAGACTGTAAATGACAGCATCATCTGCAAACAATCTAAGACGGCTACTGAGATTGTCTCCTATGTCGTCAATATAATCAGGAACAATAGAGGGCCTATAACACTGCCTTGGGGGACGCTGGATATTATTTATGTTTCACTTGATGACTTTCCGTCTAGTACTACGAAGTGTGACCTTTCTGACAGGAAATCACGAATCCAGTCGACAACTGAGGCGATATTCCATACGCACGCAGTTTGGCTAGAAGACGCTTGTGAGGAACGGTGTCGAAAGCCTTCTGGGAATCTAAAAATATGGAATCAATTTGACATCCCCTGTCGATAGCACTCATTACTTCATGAGTATAAACAGCTAGTTGCGTTTCGCGAAAATGATATTTTCTGAATCTATAAATCGTTTTCTTCGTGGTACTTTATATTGTTCGAATACAGTATATGTTCAAAAACCCTACTGCCAATCGACGTTAGTGATATAGGCCTGTAATTCAGCGGATTACTCCTACTTCCCATTTTTGGCATTGGTGTGACTTGAGCAATTTTCCAGTCTTTGGGTACGGATCTTTATGTGAGAGAGCAGTTGTGTATATATAAATGCTAAATATGGGGCTATTGTATCAGCATACTCTGAGAGGAACCTGACTGGTATTAAATCTGGACCGGAAGCCTTGATTTTATTAAGTGATTTAAGCTGCTTTGCGACACCGAGGATATGTATTTCTATGTTTCTCATCTTGCTAGTTGTTCAAGATTTGAATTAAGGAATGTTTAGCTTGTCTTCTTTGGTGTTTCGGAAAATCGTGTTTAATAACTGCTTTAGTGGCACTGTCAACAATGAGTTCATCGTTGTGAAGTGCTTCTCTGCGCGTCTTCAGACAGCTGATCAATCGGCAACGGAGCAGCTTCGATTATGGCATATCCATGGCTCCAAACTATGTGGTCTGATATCGGCATAGGCCAGAATATTCTGAGTCCGGTGAAGTTAGCATCCAACTCAAGAGAAATACACGTTTTCTTCGGAGTTCTTGATAGATATGTTTTAGTTCTAGGGTTCTCTCTACAAAACTTTAATATGTGTTTATTGACACACATTCAGCATGGACTTAGAAAACATTCTTCTTGTGAAACACAGCTAGCTCTTTACACACACGAAGTGTTGAGTACTATTGACAAGGGATTTTATATTGATTCCGTATTTCTAGATTTCCAAAAGGCTTTTGGCACTGTACCACACAAGCGGCTTGTAGTAAAATTGCGTGCTTATTGAATATCGTCTCGGATATGTGACTGAATTCGTGACTTCCTGTCAGAGAGGTCACGGTTCTAACTGGAGGAAAGTCATCGAGTAAAGCAGAAGTGGTTTCCGGCGTTCCACAAGGTAGTGTTACAGGTCATCAGCTGTTCCTTATCTATATACAAAATTGATGATACAATGTCAGCAGCTGTCTTAGGCTGTTTGCAGATAATGCTGTCGTTTGTCGTCTAGTAAAGTCATCGAATATAAAAAAAAAATTCCAAAAAGATTTAGATAACATATCTGAATCGTGCGAAGATTGGCAATTGACCCACGAGAGTGCTATTACTGCGTTTTATTGGCAGAACACTTGGAAAATGGACCGTATCTACGCAAGACAATGTCTACACTACGTTAGTCCATCCTTTTTTCGAGTACTGCTGCGCGGCCTGCGATCCTTGCCAGATAGGATTAGCATAGTACATTGAAAAAGTTCAAAGAAGAACAGCACGTTTTGCATTATCGCGAAATAGAAGAGAGAGTGTCACGGATGTGGTACAGGATTTGAGATGGACATCACTATAACAAAGGCGTTTTTCTGTGCGGCAGAATATTCTCACGAAATTTCAAACACCGACTTTCTCCTTCGAATGCGAAAATATTTTGTTGACGCCGACCTACTTAGGGAGAAATGATCATCATAATAAAATAAGGGAAGTCAGAGCTCGCACGGGAAGATATAGGTGTTCGTTTATTCCGCGCACTGTTCGAGAGTGGAATAATAGAGAATTATTGTGAAGGTGGTGCTGTGAACCCTCTGCTAGGCACTTAACTGTGTTTTGCAGAGTACCCATATAGATGTAGATGTAGAATTTTCCGAAGTAAAATATTACGCAGGAGAAATGTAATCTTGTACAAAAATTATTGGCGAATTTGCGACAAAAATTTATGAACACAATTCCAATTTGTTCACCAAGAATTCTACAGAAAGTTGTAACGACATTTGCCGTGCAGATAATAGTTTACGAAATAACTGCAATAATGAGGGACCAATTTTTACAGTGGGGTACTGTCGCACGGTAGAGAAATGACTGCCAAAGAAAAACGTGCACGCAAATACATTTGAACTCGGTAACTATAGTATTAAGGTAGTCATTTAGAAAAGTGGAGCCACACAGAGGAGATTTTCTAGATAACGATTTCTGATAATATGGGTAATTGTTTAGTTTTAAATCGATATACGTAATTACACCGGTTAAAAATGAAATAAATATACCTTCATGGGTGCTACCGGTCTTATTTCATCCTGACAATTAGGCAGGATCACTGCCATGTATTAAACAGGCCAAACTAACTATATCTGAAGAAAGTGTCTTTGTCCGAGTCCCTGTTTACCGTCAACTGTCACTGCACTTATGATATGGACTAAAGAGTGCAATGACACAACAGCATTGGGCAAGTATCCACCAGTGCTGTCTACATAAAGATTATTTAGCGGGACTAAAGTTGGAACCCATACCTTGTTTTTCTATTCCGTCCAGGTTTTGAAGCGAGTTGTCCCAATGTCGGGTCGCAGATTTCTATGAGGACAGATTTCAGAAGATGGCCACCGTAGTGCTTCAATGTATGTAGAAGTTATACCGATAAGTAGATTAACGTCCAGGCTCTCATGTAAAACTAAAGTCGTTGTAATACTGTTTTCTTATTTTATTTTGAAGGGGTACGTGTTTTAAAAGCGAGCCTAGCACTAGTGCCCTATGCCAAATACATTTAGTTGTCACAAAACGAAAGTTATTGCGTACATCTTGCATTAGAGCCAAAGTGCGTGCCATAGCCGACATCGCTGACGACGTAAACCGAACAGACATCTGGAACATTTACTTGTCAGCGTCTGCGTTCCTTATCGACGCGAGCAGATTTATCAGCGAGAGGAGCAATATGTTACTATCAGCGGGCTTTGTGTGACATGTGTTAACGTAGCGAACTACCTCTCGGCGGGGCCTGTTGTCGCAAGTTAAACATTGCTTCACCGGGATGGAGGAGGGCGTGCAGTGAACCGTTACTCACCTGTCGCTGACAGACCGGGGACGTGTAGCGACAATCGTTGTACGATGCGAAATGTGAGTTGTACTCGACAATTCGCATCTGTGCTCCACAATTCGTTGTATTCCTTGTTAATTTCGAAGTGGGATTTGTTAACTCTACTGGAAATCAATGTAACTAATGAGGAGCCTCAACCAATACAAACTAGAAACATTAAAACAAACAGAAACAATGAAACACATATATCCTGAGAAGCCTTTAAATAGTGTATTATCGAACCTGGGTGTATAAATAATAGGTAGCTACATTCAAATCTAAGTGTCTTATACCTTAAAATCACGATCGGTGAAGGTAGGATTTCAGTTTTCGTAGCTATCAATGAACGTCAGATTATTTTCTTTGTCTATCGTCAGCACATTCGCGAAGAACACTACCATTCCCCCTTTCAATTATCGAACAAACGAAAGGATGGCTGACACAGTGTTTAGTGTATCTGGGATTGTAAAACAGTTAAGATCTTTGGACGCCACGAAGGCATCTGGACCAGACGATATCCCCGTAAGATGTTATGTTGACTATGCTACAAATATAGCACCATTCATATCCGTCATCTATCAGAGATCATTGGAACGGCGGAAAGTTCAACGGGACTGGAAGAAGGCCCAGGTCATAGCAATCTATAAAAAGGGTAGAAAATCGGATGCACATAACTACCGCCCAATTTCACTGACATCGATTTGTTGTAGAATCATGGAACATATTTAGTGTTCAGACATAATGACCTTTCTAGACTCTGAGAAGCTCATCTGCAGGAACCAGCACGGTTTTAGGAAACAGCGGGCATGCGAGACACAGCTAGCCCTCTTTGTGCATGATATACAACAGGCTCTAGATACCGGCTCCCAGGCTGATGCCATATTTCTCGACTTTCGAAAGGCGTTCGACTCAGTTCCGCACTGTCGCTTGCTACAAAAAGTGCGCGCTTACGGCCTATCCAATGACATATGCGGTTGGATAGAAAGTTTTCTAACATGCAGGGAGCAGTGTGTCGACCTGAACGGGGTGACTTCAACAGAAACAAGCGTAACTTCAGGTGTGCCCCAGGGCAGCGTAACAGGTCCTCTGCTTTTTACGATTTACATAAACGATCTGGTTGATGATATTGACAGCGGCCTGAGACTGTTTGCCGATTATGCTGTAGTGTACAGGAAAGTAGTATCACATGAAAGTTATGAACAAATCAATGAGGATTTGCAGAACATAAATACCTGGTGTAAGTGTAACCTACTGCGTATAACAAGGCGAAAATTCCAATTAATGTACGAGTACAAAAGAAATGACCAGTCTTTGGAAGCGGTAACTTCCGTCAAGTATCTGGGTGTGACTATTCGAAAAGAACTCAAATGGAATGGACTACACAAGTAACGGGTAAGACGAATTCTAGATTGCGGTTTATTGGTAGAATCCTGCAGCGATGCACTTCTTCAACAAAGGAAATAGCTTACAATACGTTAGTTCGTCCAGTCTTAGAGTATTGTTCGTCTGTATGGGACCCTTACCAGTTGGATCTGATTCAAGAGATTTAGAAGGTCCTAAGAAGAGCGGCACAATTCGTGACTGGTACATTTAGCCATCGCGAGAGCGTTACAAATCTCATAGAAAGTTTGAAGTGGGACACATTTGCAGATAGACGACGCGCTAAACGGAAGGGGTTGCTCACTAAATTACGAAATCCAATCTCCACCGAGGATGTAGAGCATATATTATTACCTCCAACTTTCATATCGCGTAATGATCATCATTCAAAGATAAGGGAAATAAGAGCTCGTACCGAGGCGTTCAGACAGTCGTTTTTCCCTCGCGCGGAATATATGTAGATGTAGGGGGGGAAAAAACAGAAATAAAGAACCATCCCATCGAAGGAAACGGATTTCGAACTTACTTTTACTTCAGAAATAATCACATACTATGACAGAATCCTAATCGTTTCCGTTTAGAAATGTATGTGGTAAGCAACTATAGGTCTCTGGTGTCTTTAGATGAACAAAAGAAATATATTTACCTATTTTTTAAATCGTTTAAATAACAGATGTAATGAACGTTTTGATCGCCAAATGCCGCCCTTGTCTAGCATGTTGGAACCAAATATATTTCAACTTTACTTTACATAACTCGGAAACAAGGAAAAGGAAGATTAGCGCTTAAGTCCCGCTGACAATTCTGTCATTAGAATGTTTCAAGGACATGGAAAGAAACCGGCAGTGTCCTTTCAAAGGAATTATCACGGAATTTTTTTGAAGCGTTTTAGGGAATTCAAGGGAAACCTAAATGAGTATCTTCGGACTCGAATATGAACCGTCGTTCTCCAGAATGCATGACTAGTGTGTTAACCACTGCGCCGACTCGTTCCATAGCTATCGAGTAGAACTAGAGGAATTTTTCACAAGTTTTAGGATATTAATGTGGGCTTTTCTCCTATTGTACCATCTAAAAATTACCATAATCCGTTGCTGTTGTGGCACAGAACACAATTGTTTCCGAAATAAGAGGAACTTCACAAATGCTCAGTGTTTGAGTCATAAAATCTGCGAAGGAAAATATTAAATCACGTTCTCTTAGAAAGTGCAATTGTAGATTGCTCCTTTGTTTCGTTCCAATTCATTTCATTGTTTTCATTTTTTCTTCTTTGTTGCATTATCTGGAAGTAAAGTAAAAGAACATGTATAATGAGTTCTTTAAATTATTGTAAATGGCAATTTCTGCAAACCACCTTTAAAGCTATTTGGCGTCTTTTGAATCTTAACGACTCAATCAAAATTTGAGTTATCTGCAAGTCTTCATAATCTTTTTTCCGGCAATCCCGGTTAAAGAGACATCTATTATTTACGTGTCGACTATATTTAACAAGTGCACCGAAATACAGACTCATATCTGTCAAAATGAGATAGCTCTCCTTGATTATGGTTGCTTAATTCTCAAAGAAACAGAGGTGAGTACGAAGAGCACAGTTATTTCTTAGTGTAATAGAGAGCCCCTGGTAGGAAATCATCTGTGACGTGCAATGTTTGTGTGGTTTACGTAGTTTATTACAATTTGGGACTTTACTTACGTACAGTCACTCGTATTGCTAACCGACTAACCTGGTTCATGGTTCATAGTTTATGATCACAGTTGCAGGTTGCCTAACCAAAGGCTTCCTGGATAATTTCTTGCCGTGGATATGGAAATACGCATCACACAGTTCCTCCTAACAGTTTGATACGATACATGCCATCCTGAAGCCTCTTCGAAAGCCTCTTCGAAGCACTCAGTCCAAGATTCCTTTGACTAAAGAGTTTTCGATGTGGATCATCCCGTGCAGCAGTCAAGCGTGGATGTGCTGTGTAAGTCCTAAACGTTAGCTATTTACTCGAACCATTCCGCGTTAGTGCACACGTCGAGAAACTTAGGGACACACCTTCTGCGCCTCACGTGGTGATAGGGACTCGACTACTCGTTTAAACTGTCCCTCATGAAATGATGGATGTTTATATCGCTGTTCCACAGATGTGTCAAAAAAATGGTTCAAATGGCTCTGAGCACTATGGGACTTAACTTCTGAGGTCATCAGTCCCCTAGAACTTAGAACTACTTAAACCTAACTAACCTAAGGACATTACACACATCCATGCCCGAGGCAAGATTCGACCATAACGGTCGCGCGGCTCCAGACTGTAGTGCCTAGAACCGCTCGGCCACTCCGGCCGGCACAGATGTGTCCAATGCCTCCCTATGGGAGGTTTACTTTCAACGGAAGTTCTGCAGTCCCTTCGAGTACGGCGTTCTACCCGTGGGTAGCGCTCCTGGTAGCTGTGTTTGTGTTTACAAACAACGTGAGAGGAGACCTCGCGATTGGTACGAGACCAGTCACAATCGCAGCGCACCTGCACCACATATTGGGATGATGCAACGTTTCTGCTGAGGTGTATATACCTTGTGGCAGCGCAGCCCGCTTCTTGCAAATTACCCGGATTGTATTCATTGAGAGCACTTAGCTATTTCCAATAAACCTTAAACATTAGTTTAAAGCATTATGGAAGATTTTCTGTCTGACATCAGCACAAAATACTGAATGGGAAAAACTTTATCCCTTTCAATAAAGGCAACGGCCTTGCCGCAGTGGATACACCGTTTCCTGTGTGATCACCGAAATCAAGCGCTGTCGGGTGTGGTCGGCACTTGGATGGGAGACCATCCAGGCTGCCATGCGCTGTTGCTAGTTTTCGGGGTGCACTCAGCCCAAAAAAAAAAGTGATGCCAATTGAGGAGCCACTCGACCGAATAGTAGCGGCTTCGGTCAAGAATACCCTCATAAGGACTGGGAGAGCGATGTGCTGAACCCATTCCCCTCCTCTCCATATTCTCCTCGGAGGATGACACGGCGGTCGGATGGTCCCGATGGGCCACTTGTGGCCTGTAGACGGAGTGGTTGTCCCTTTCAAAATTTTCGTTGCCGTTACAGTAAGACTTCAGCATCAGTGATGACGTTTTAAATTATTACTTTGCTAGTACCTTTAGTCGCAAAGCATTTGTCAGACGATATTCCAAGGTGCAGATGAAAGTACATGCAAACTATGTCATTGTGTGCCACGTGGTCCACGACATACGACTTCACAAACATTGAAATGTGTGAAAAAGTAATATTCCTTGAAATGGAGCGCAGTAAAACCTAAGCATGAGGCATTACGTTGAGTTGCTGATAGTATGTACCTACAGCAGTGATTGTACGTGCTATATTATGTTGTTTTACGACTCGTAGCTCTGTAGATTGACGTCATAAACGTTGAGATCCGTGAACAACTGGCTTCTGCTTAGAACGGAGCGGAAGTTACAAAGACTATATTCCTCTAGTGTCCCATAATGAGAACACTTAGCGACTTCCAACAATCTTTAAACGTAATGTTAAACATCTACAAAAATTTTCTCGGTTACATGCTTACCGTCAAGTATTTAAATCATTTGTAATGAGACGTGTGAGGCTGTTTTTAGTTGGCTTCTTTAAAGAATCGAGGGTTTACCGGTTAATCTTTGAACATAAAACGGAAGTTTATATGAGCATTTCGTGAGAGATGACCTGCAGAGGGTGGTGAATGCCGTTGTATCTACCACCAATTTTCTCTATCCTGATAATACTAAGAGTTCTGTAATTTGTAATAATAATATGACTTTGGTGAATGTGCGAAGTATTTGTGAGTGATGCTACTGTTAAAGAGAGCATGGAATCATGGTATGATCTGTTGTAGACCGTGGCCTTACAGAAGCGTACGGTTGTGGGGAAGGAAGAGAAAGTTTTGTAAGAAAAAAGCACATTGATGCCAGGTTCGCTGATAACTTGCTCTATTAGAAAAACACTACTTGTACACAATCAGATGATGTGCACTGAAGGTCACCGATGAACAATCGAGGCATGTTCAGAAAGTAAGTGTTGTTGTTGTTGTGGTGGTGGTCTTCAGTCCTGAGACTGGTTTGATGCAGCTCTCCATGCTACTCTACCCTTTGCAAGCTTCTTCATCTCCCAGTACTTACTGCAACCTACATCCTTCTGAATCTGCTTAGTGTATTCATCTCTTGGTCTCCCTCTACGATTTTTACCCTCCACGTTGCCCTCCAATGCTACATTTGTGATCCCTTGATGCCTCAGAACATCTCCCACCAACCGGTCCCTTCTTCTTGTCAAGCTGTGCCACAAACTCCTCTTCTCCCCAATTATATACAATACCTCCTCATTAGTTATGTGATCTACCCATCTAATCTTTAGAATTCTTCTGTAGCACCGCATTTAGAAAGCTTCTATTCTCTTCTGGTCCAAACTAAAGTAAGTGTACTAGATTTTTATATTTTTTTTAGGAAAGCTGTATTTGAAAAAAAAGCGCAGGAATTGTTGATACACTTATTGAACATTTCGCCACACAAGAGCCATCCCATTCGTTGCATGTGGTGAACCGTGGCACAAGCTTCTTTTATGTTTACCTTGAAGAACATTCCCACCAACTCCTTTCACCACTTCAGAACCTCTTTCGGCACCTGCTCGTCGGTTAAAAACTTAATTCCGCTCATGTGCGCCTTCAGCGAGGTGAATAGACGATAATTTGAAGGCCCCAAGTCAAGGGAATACGGGGCTGGATAAGGCTTCATGATCACGGGTGTGGCTGTGCAACAAGCGCATTCCTCTCCTTTTGTTTTGAATACTCCTGTAGAGCTTCTTAAGGGACTCACAATGACAGTGTGCACTGATGGTCTCCCCCTGGAGCGGAAATTTGACCGAAACGACGGCGCTTTCTGTCCTAAAGCTACGAGGCCCTGATTTTCTTACTCGAAATCGTATTTTTGAATTTTTTATGGAAACGGGAAATTTGTTTAACGCCACTGTGACGACGTTCTTTTTTTCTCAGTCGTGTAATGAGCCGCACACGTTTCATCGGCAGTCACAATATAGCTCAGAAAATCCTCAGCTTCCAGTTCCAGTCGCTCAAGAAACTCGTGGGCGCTCTTGACCCGAATTTTCTCACCCATTTTGCGCACAGTTTACGGTATCCCACCTCTTTGTGAGTTTCTCGTACAAGAGAGCTTTGGAGAGTTGTGGAAAGATCAGAGAAATTTCATCCACTGTCAATCGTCGGCCTTCACAAACGGTTTCCTTGTATTTTTGCACCAACTCATCACTCACAATGGAAGGTCGTCCACATCTCTATTCGTCATGGAAATTTGTTCTGCTGCCACTAAACTCCCTATATCATTTAAACAAACTCGTCCTCTTCGTAACATCTTCGCCGTACACCGTTTTGACTCACGAAAAGATGTGAAGCAAGTGGCTCCCACTTGGCGGAATTTCTCACTGACATCATTAACGTAATTGGACACTAAAACTTGAGTTTACGTTCTATCGTGTTCCTGCAATATTCGTTCTGGTCAGAGGATTCACTTCTACCATTCAGCGTGGATAAGTCACAGAAAACAAAAAACCACAGCCCGTTGTTGTCACAGTACATTCATTTGTTGAACATGCCTTGTACAAATTCAGATTAGGCACAGAAGAAATAGATCACGTCACAAGATAAATAATGATGTTAAAGAATCAATCTAACTGCCGGCCGCGGTGGTCTAGCGGTTCTAGGCGCGCAGTCCGGAGCCGCGCGACTGCTACAGTCGCAGGTTCGAATCCTGCCTCGGGCATGGATGTGTGTGATGTCCTTAGGTTAGTTAGGTTTAAGTAGTTCTAAGTTCTAGGGGACTGATGACCACAGTAGTTAAGTCCCATAGTGCTCGGAGCCATTTGAACCATTTTTTGAATCAATCTAACTGGTTACTGAATAAGAGGTAGTTTTAGTGTCTAGTATCGTCGTGGATGGCAATACATTGGGTGGATATATCGGTCCAAGTCGGCACATAACTCATACCCAACCACAAGGAACTAAGCGCCGTTTTCAGTCAGTACGCCAAGAAGAGCTCAAATAATTACTGACTGTATTCATGATATTCGAAAAATACTTTCGTCCTACGTGAATATATATGCACTGTGAATATATCTGCATTGCGTTGCTTAAGCAAATGTATGTACAGATCTTACAACAACTTGAAGTAAGCACCGCAGTCGATGTCAGAACCAAGACAGCAACAAGAGAAACTCGGTTAACACCGCCTCACAGTTACAAACGAATTCGCGTGGAGCGGTTGTAGGCGCTTCAGTCTGGAACCGCGCGACCGCTACGGTCGCAGGTTCGAATCCTGCATCGGGCATGGATGTGTGTGATGTCCTTAGGCTAGTTTAAGTAGTTCTAAGTTCTAGGGGACTGATGACCTCAGATGTTAAGTCCCACAGTGTTCATACTCATTTGAACCATTTTGAATTCGCGTGACATGTGTCTGATTGGGCGCCGCAAAGAAAGAAAACCATCCATGAGATAATGAAAACAGCCACTTTATAATGAGTGCCTTGGCATTCCTCCCGCATATGAAATACGCATTGTGTTTGTCACTTGTTTGGTTTTGCTATTGACTAGCAAGTCGACTGCTAACCACAGGAGCAGTGTATCTCTGCTAGTAATCTCTTCTCGGACGCTGAGTTATTTGTAACCTGATCAGCTAGTCAGTTCGCATGCCGATAGTTACGCTTCTTTCGATCACATCACCCGCGACTCACAAAACAGTGTGCACTGCTTCGTGGCTCCTCTCTGACTTCTCTCTTATCGCCATTGGTAGCACGCCGTAGCAAGCAGTCATACAGACGTTTGTCTAGTGCACATTTGGAACATTTTGAGCAAAACACTTCGATTAATACTGTGAGACGCACATTGCCACCAGCATTGCACTTAGCTTCGTTTACAAAAACATTATGAGATTTTTCGCACTTGCAAATTCGTGTGCTCAATGTGGGTCTTTGTTCGACATAGCACATGTTCCGAAGAACGTGTGACCTGAACTCCATTTCACTGACAGGCATCCTAAGCATCAAATGACTTACATACAGAATACCCCACTTTAAACTGTGCATTTATGTCACGCGGAATAATATTTCGTAACGTGATACTCAGACACTACACAAAAAGCATTTAAAGTTAGTCAGTTTGAATGTGTGCGCACAGCCACCAGAGATGAATTGTGTTCTTGACGCCGTTTTCACTTTTTGTTTCAGTCGATTTAATTTGCCTACAAACACTCATTAATTTATTTTGCCTATTCCTGAGTCACGAACTCACCATGTGGTGCGTCATCCATGTTACAGTTTTAAATGAAACGGCGCAACTAGCTCATACCATCCACATAGTCTAGTATATAACGAACATATTACGCTAGCGTTTTTCCTTCTAATTTCGCTGTAGTCAGTGATTTTCAAATTCTAAGGAAAGTTTCATGTAAATGCGGTTTTCTCTGAAATCTTCAGACGGCGGAGACGAACAACTTTCACCTATCAAGACTGATCAGATAGCAAAAATTTGCAGTTCGTTAAAATATAATAATCAGCTGGTATTAAGGCACGATTTTGGAGTTAGGTGAATCTATGTAGGTGTTGTTCCTTACACTTTAAGAAACCAAACTATCAGTTCACAGTTCATAAATCATATTCAATTTTCAGACAGACAGTAGTGCTGAAAGTATTTCTCCCTGTTGTAGCGCTTTTGCTTAAGCTTGTGCTACCTATCACTATTCAACTCCGACCTCGTTAGCATTTAAATTTGTTGCTACTCTTTGGGGATATATTTCAGAGCACAAATATTTATTGTACAGATAGATGAATACAGAAATTCTTTTTTTATAGACTCTTCGGTCATTACCTATTTATATTAAATATCTTCTCAATTATAAATTAAAATGTAAGAAAAATTTTTCACTTACTGGACCTGGAAAACGGTAACAATATAATGAACTCCAGATTGATTACTTCTCTTGATGTCCTTTGTGTCTGTATTTGTTCCGAAACTGAAATTTATCTTTGTTTATAAATGTGTGAATTCAGCAATATTGTCAAAACCCAATTACTTTGACGGTCTGCAGTTGATGTAGAAGTTCTTGTCTCTTGTTAAGGAAAAAAAAACGAATAAAATTATTTTTACCAGCTATATTCTACTCCGAGTGCGTAAGATGCATTTAAAATAGAAGTAATGTAATGGGAGCCCGCCCGATTGGCCGTGCGGTCTAACGCACGGCTTTACGGGCGGGAAGGAGCGCCTGGTCCCCGGCACGAATCCGCCCGGCGGATTTGTGTCGAGGTCCGGTGAGCCGGCAAGTCTGCTGATGGTTTTTAGGCGGTTTTCCACCTGCTTCGGCAAATGCGGGCTGGTTCTCCTTATTCCGCTTCAGCTACACTATGTCGGCGATTGCTGCGCAAACAAGTTCTCCACGTACGCGTACACCACCATTACTCTACCACGCAAACATAGGGGTTACACTCGTCTGGTGTGAAACGTTTCCTGGGGGGGCCACCGGGGGCCAAACCCCACAATAACCCTGGGTTCGGTGTGGGGCGGCGGAGGGGTGAAGTGGACTGCGGTAGTCGTCGTGGGGTTGCGGACCACTGCGGCTGCGGCGAGGACGGAACCTCTCCGTCGTTTCTGGGTCCCCAGTTAACATAACGTAACATAATGTAATGGGTGAAATTATTAATCTTAAAAATAAAATGAAAAGTTGAAGAGTAAGCTATCTAACACTGGTCGTAATACTTCACACACAAGCATTCCATGTTCTTGTCATGGTTGGCAAAATTGATTTGATAATTACGTTTTTCCTGCAAGAATTTATCGTTCATCTACGCTTAATTCCGTTAAACTTGCCGATTCCGAGATTATCACGTAGTGTACATGTTGGCCCGGTGGCCAGATAACATATTGTTTTTCTGACCGGAGTAACGCTTTTGGTCTATAGTCACAATTTCTTTTGTCTTAATATACTGTGTTGCCGTTCGCCATAATGATGCCAGTTTTTGTTGCGTCCATTCCCAGATTCTGCATTGATGGTGACATGTGAATTGGTGTATATGTATTTCTTCTGTATTACACTTGTTACGGTTGGGTAAATCCGCCAGGGGATAGAGTATAGCTTTGTGTGTACTGCATCTATCCATTGATGTCTTTATACCATGACTGACGTCTTCATACAATGTAGTCCTAAGTTCTAGTTCACTAAACAAGGGGCAGCTTGCAAAATTAAACACTGAATAACTTCAATGTTTAATTTTTCAGATAGTTAACAGTGCCAATTTGCCATGTTGCTCCCCGTGGAACGTTGGGGAACCGGGAGCTGTCTGTGCATATTTAAGATTTAAGTAAGTTCTGTAGAAGCTTGTGTTTCCAGAGTATTCACAGCGAGAGTCTGCTGACAACTGAGGTAAGTAGACGCAGACAATTTGCCAATTTCAGATACGGGTTACTGACAGCGATCTGCTATGCGAGGAGCACTGGACAGCTGTTCCTGCAGTGAGGTACATTTAAGATATTACTCCGGGCTATTTCTGTTACTCAATTACTACTTAGTGCCGTAGTTATTCTCATCGGTATTTCAATAGAGAATACATCCGAATCAAGAAAATACGCTTCGACTAGTTTCTAGTGTATGTAGTGACGAGTTTGTATACATGGTGATGCAGCTAAGACATATAACCCAAGTTACCAGTATCGAATAATTATGTCGAATTACAGTAGACTTTAAGTGATGGTGGGCAATTTAGCCAAATTTATGACCTACGTAAGTTATTTGAGTTTTCTAAGGGACTTCCAACAACACAACAGATGTGGGACTTGACGAAATAGTAACACGGTAATAACGCCGAAAGAGAACGCGCTGCCCAGGTACGGTTCGCGTGTTTACCTGAGTGCTTGCAGCTCATCAGTTTCAGTTTTCCTGATCAGGCAGCTTGCACACGAACCTATTCACACTCAAAAGCTGTAAGACATTTGAAAATTCTGGTACGGTTTTCGATTAAGTCAAATGTCGCGGCTGAATGCTGGAAGGTATGCTGCCGTGCCATGCCCTTACGATCTGCCTCTGTAAGCGTTATACAAACTTTTCACGAAATGTAAATTGTGAAGTTTAAAATGGAACGACGAAGGACAATAGCAACTGACGAGAGAAATGTTAATAACTTTTTAGCAGACATAACGTACTCTCCACGTGTCAGCTTGAGTGGGCGTGTGGGATCACCCAAAGAAGTTTTTTGCGTACACTGAATTCCAACCCAACTTCTGCTTTACACATTTCGCTTTATCACCGGCTTCGTGGAGGCGACTTGCAAAAACGGTACCGACAAAAACTGTAAATTCACGCAGCGTTTCAATGAAAGAAAAAAATCCATACTGAGAAAAATTGACTTTACGACCTTGATCCGGCAACATGTGAGGCGGACTTTTCAAGAATCGGCTCATTTCTGCCCGTTTTATTGCTGAATCTTTAAATAGCCACAAATATCTACACTTACCAACAGATATGTTGCCGCAGTTACATGTTCATCCCGCGAAGATACATAAATACTCTTCACGCCCCAGTACACTGCATGACAGAGGCTACTTAATACCAATATTTCTATCTCTCTCTATTAAATCCGCGAATTAGGAAAGGGAAAAATGTCTATCCTCAGTATGTGCCCTATCTCCCTTATCTTTTTCTCATGAGCTTTGTGTGAGACATAATTTGGTGGAAGCACTGTTGTCACATAGTCTTTTTCGAATGCAGCTTGTCTAAATTTATCCATTACGGCGTCTCGTTTCTTTCAAGGATTTCCATTTAAGTTCCCCGAGAATTTCTGTTTCACTGAAGTGAACCCCTCCGCAGGGCTGGGTTGCGACGGTGAGTCTGGCAAGGGTGCAGGCCAGTGGCAGCTCTGATAAACATCAAACATCAAATATTATGTTAAACTCATGCGACCACACTTACAGCGTCGCGGTGTGGCGGCCACGCCCCCTCTCAGCCGAGGTGAGATCGATACGTGGTGCGCGGCCAGCTGCCGGCCAGTACGCTTGACGTCTCTACCAAGGAATGACGATGCCAGCAGCTCTCCCAGTGGCGTGTCCCTGTTATGCGCTGCACGGCTGCTCATGAGAGATGTCAGCATGCAGAAGTCTGTCGGAGGTGACAGCCTCTGGTGATGGATGTCGCTCCTGCGAGTGACGCCTCATAGCACTGGGCAGCCATAGCAGTGCACAACAGTGAGCAGCTGTACTGCCCTGGTACTGACATGATGCCCTTCAGGTCAGGAGTCTGACTGCAGCTGGAGTGAGCCTAGAGGCGGCCCACCATTGGGAAAGTACTGAGTACAAGAAGGAGAACTAAGTGCTAGAAGGTTGTAAGGTGGCAAAATAAATTGTCAGATTCGCACCATACATAAGACCTTTACAAATCCCAATGAGAAGGTGAAGATGACACCTAACGTAAATCGACAGTTATGAGAACATTTGCCTATCAACATGTAATGCAAAAAGGGATGACAGTCAAACGACGGTAATTAACACACCATTCCTATACAATGCATGTCTTTGAGTGGAAAGTAGAACAGGGAACACGAGAAAATGGAGTCGCTTTTAGTTTTGAAAAGCCAGATCCACAACGGCATAGTGAAGCTGCACTGTGGGAGTTATGCTGGCAACCACTTAAAGGGGTGGCAGGAAAGAGGACAGCGACCCCGGGCCAGGTGATTAATTCTGGAAGGTTGCCTGTAGCGAGGGCATCAGTACAAGAGCAGAGAAGAAGCTTTAGAAAACTGCATTTCGAAACTGCAGTAGGATACAAACAAAAGTAAGTGATGCATTTTCGTCCAGCGAGTGTGACACAAGGAAATGTCAATGTACTTTAGTCATCTAGAACGGGCACAAAACGACCGATTGGCAGAAAATCACTAGGAAGGAGAAAACTATTGAAGTTTGGACACAGTTTGATAGAAGGGACGTTGCGATTGGTACAGGGTGTTTCTACAAAATAAGAGGAACACTCCTATTGGTCGAGAAAAGCCGTGATGAAAAAGGAACCCAAGTGGTGGGTGGCAGTTCTGCCATGAGAGGACAAGAGAGAAATTTTGGGGGACTCTTCTCTGAACTGGCATCAAGTGTAGAATGGAGTGCTTAACACTCCGTATGACACAGTGAAGAAATTGGTGTGGACACTGTGTTCACAGCAGCTGCACTCCATATAATATTAGCTGTAGCAGCGTTTAGCTCCAACTGTGGAGAAACGAACCAGCCAAATTAGTTAATTTGTTCTTGCGAGTACTGAGAGGGCACTATAATATGAACGCTGCTCCAACCATGCGTGTATATATCACCACATAATAAGATTAGGGCTGAGTACATGTTTTCTCGCATAGTGAGAAACATAGGGAAAGTTTCTGCAGGAAAGTTCAGCAAAGGCCAGATTAGTTCTGTAGAAATTTTAATGGGAGAGAGCGGCCTTGCAGACAGCAGCACGTCGCAGCTTAAGGTAAATACCGCGTGCACAGTCGTAACCTTTGTTGGTTCACCAGCTTGCATTCACTGTAAACTCGAGCGACCTTGGGTAATCTTGCGCTCAGATTTGTCACTTCACTAAACATCCACCATAGACTTGATTGTCATTCTAAATAGTATCGAACTTTGAATCAGAATCGGACGATTTTCCTAGTACTGACCAACATCATAATGTATGTGTAAGAGGAATTATGTAAGGGAAGGTCCAATTAAACTTTCATATTATTGTGCTTAGGATTAATGTAAAGAAACTTCCAATTAAACTTTCATAATATTGTGCTTAAGATTAATGTTCTTTCAGAGAGTTAATGTTTAACATTGTTGTGTATAAACTTATTTCACTTTTTGATGTTCAAGAATAAGCAAAAACAACCCCTCCCCCCCCACCCGCCTTACCTTACAAGATGGTACGGCGGTTAGTGCCCAGTCGTGGCGACTAGTTGACGTCCCATATCTCCCAGGCTCCTGGCGCAGTCCTCTCGTCGTAGTAGAGCTGTCGGAAAGCTCGTACCTCTACTAAAATTGATGATTATTTATACGGGTTGGGAACTCACTTGTTGTGCCAATACATTGCTTGCAGCCACTTTCAGAACAACACGTTCTTGTCCCTGCAATGTAGAAAGCACTTGCCCCAAACTGCAAGAGTCCCTTCTTACGATTGAGTTACCACGATTGTGGTGCATGCCCTAGGCGTCTTCACAATGCTTAAACCGACCTTATGCTACAAGTGGCGTGCTGCTGCCCTAGCGCCTGCCGGCTGCTTACGTCTCGTACTCTTGCGGCGGCTGAGCTACTGCATTCCACTGTAGCGCCCAAAATATAGTGGCGTCGCCAGAACAGTTTCGTATGGGCTATATCGAACTGTTGCGACCCTGTTAGTGTGTCCTTAATTTTGTTGGACGGCTGGTGTAATGTCTACTCGAGAAGGACTCGAAATGCTGGAAAAACTCTAGAACTCGTCGCACTATCGATTTGTATGTGTTTCGCTGTACAGGTGTTCCGCTCTTTCCCAGAACCCTGCCAACAAATATTTGCTTCCCTCGCCTTCCAAAAAAAAAAAAAAAAAAAAAAAAAAAAAAAAAAAAAAAAAGAAAAAAATGGTTCAAATGGCTCTGAGCACTATGGGACTCAACTGCTGTGGTCATCAGTCCCCTAGAACGTAGAACTACTTAAACCTAACTAACCTAAGGACATCACACACATCCATGCCCGAGGCAGGATTCGAACCTGCGACCGTAGCAGTCCCTCGCCTTCTCTACGCTTTTAGGTGGTTGTCTCATTTGATGTCGTTTCTTGATATTACTTGCGAATACTTGCACAATGTTATGTCCTCGATATGTTCGCCACAGATCTTGCAATCAAGTACTATTGAGTTGTATGCATTTATTATGGGCATTTATCCACATTTGAAGAGACTTGCGATTCGTTATCCAAGGTGTAAACTGTGTCCCAAGTTCTTACGCAGTTCCTTGCGACTTCCCAATGACGATACTTTCCGGTACACAACTAAATCGTTAGTGAACAACCTTCAAATGCTGATGATCCGATATGAACTATCTTTTACGTGTACTGAATTCATTACACGCTTCTTTGGAACAATCCCGACGCTTCTTTCGTTTCTGCCGGCCGAAGTGGCCGTGCGGTTCTGGGCGCTGCAGTCTGGAACCGCGAGACCGCTACGGTGGCAGGTTCGAATCCTGCCTCGGGCATGGATGTGTGTGATGTACTTAGGTTAGTTAGGTTTAACTAGTTCTAAGTTCTAGGGGACTAATGACCTAAGCAGTTGAGTCCCATAGTGCTCAGAGCCATTTGAACCATTTTTTTTCTTTCGTTTCTGTACCACACTTCGTGGTCCAATATAACGTACTGAGCTCTATTAGTCAAACACTCCTCAAGCCGTATTTGCGAAGATACTCAGTACGATTCTTCTTCTTCATGTGCCGTCTCCTCTAAGAAGGTTGGCTGTCATCATGGCAATTTCTGATCTTGATTTGGCTGATCTAAGGAGTTCTGACGTTGAACAGTTGTACCAATTTTTTAAATTGTCAATCCAGGATGTCCGTCTTCTACCCCTCGTTCTCTTCCCACAAATTTTCCCTTCTAGTATTATTTGCAATATTTTGTAATTTACTCCCCTAATAACATGGCCTAAATATTGTAGCTTCCTTACTTTAATAGTTTTAATTAATTCTTTTTCCTTTCCCATTCTTCTTAGGACATCTTGATTAGTAATCCTCGACACCCAACTAATTCTAAGTATCCTTCTATATGCCCACATTTCAAAAGCTTCTAAACTGTTCATGTCCTTCTTTTTCAATGTCCACGCTTCCATTCCGTATAATAATTTTGAGAATACATAGCATCTTAGCAACCTCATTTTTGTGTTTAAACAAATGTCTCTCGAACAGAATACATTTTTCATCTTATTAAAGATACTTCTGGCCTGTCCTATTCTCGATTTAATTTCTTCTGAGCTTTCAATCTCCTCATTTACAATTGTTCCGAGATATTTAAATTTACGTACTTGATCGACTCTTTCCCTATTGATTGTAAGATTTTCTTGTTGGTGTGTTTTAGATATCACCATGAACTTAGTCTTGCTTACGTTAAGAGTCAAGCCAAATTCTTCACTTTTTTCTGCGACTTTGTCAAGAAGTAATTGTAGATCTTTGAGGTTTCCAGCTAGTAGTGCAGTGTCATCAGCAAACCTAACATTGTTAATGTTTAGCCCATTCACTTTAATGCCAGCTATTTCATCTGATGGAGCTGCCTGGATTATGTCTTCTGAATACATATTAAACAATAAGGGTGAGAGAACGCAACCTTGTCTCACACCCCTCTTTATTTCTATATCATTCGATAACTCATTTTCTACCTTCACGGTTGCGGTTTGATTGTAGTAGAGGTTATATATAATGCGGATGTCTTTCTTATCAAGTGTTTTCTTTTCTAACAATTCTATGAGATGATCATGACGAACTTTGTCAAATGCTTTATTATAATCCAGGAAGCACACATATAGTGGCTGGTTAACCTCCATACATCGTTGCGCTAATATGTTAAAAGCAAACAATGCTTCTCTTGTACCGAGGGAACTTCTAAAACCGAATTGTGTTTCACTTATACCTTCTTCTACTTTTTTGTATATTCGTTGGTGTATAACTTTTAGAAATATCTTTAAGGTGTGACTCATTAAGCTTATTGTACGGTGATCATTACAAGTTTTGGCATTAGCCTTTTTGGGTAATGTAACAAAGGTAGATGTCAACCAATCCCTAGGAATAATTCCCGAATTATAAATATCATTAAACAATTGTACAAATATATCTATATGGTCTATTCCTATGAGTTTCAGGACGTCATTTGATATCTTATCCGGTCCAGGGGCTTTTCCTGTCTTTGATTTGTTGATAACATGTAATATTTCTTCTTTCGATATGCTTGGTCCTCGTTCTCCGATCATGTTATCATAAAATTTTTGATCTTTTCTTGTATCTTCAAATAGTTCTTTGACATATTCTGTCCACCTGTCCAGTACGATTGAGTACCGTTTAATGGTAGACAACGTGGTTCAGTGTGGAACACGTTTTGGAAATCAAGGAAGAAGGAATATATCTGTTCATAATATATCTGTTCATATTCACTAGCGTTTCAAAGTGTAACGTATGAAGAAAGCAATCTCGGTTCCAAACGAGTGGTATTTTCTGAATCCTTGGTGACTGACAGCAGCTTCTATTCCTCCAGTAAAACGATAATATGCTCTATTTTGCTGTAACAGAAAGAGGTCAGCTATACAGAATTCTGTACATCTGATATATTACGGTTCCTGTCAGGGGCAGTTAAATAAAATCCGTATCCCCGCCACAATGAGACCACTGACACGCGCATATGGAATGTTCATCTCAATTGATTATTTTCATTATTTCACTTCTTGCTTATATCCAAACATCTCATTACCGGCGCTGAATCTTCCATTACTTCATCTCGTTTACACTCTCTCATTTCGCCTTCACCTCCCCCTCTCTCTGTCTACCTGCTCCTGCCCCTGTCGATCTGCTCCTCCACTCTCTTCGTCTTCTCCTCAAAGCCCATCTGAGTCAGTCTCCTCCTCCTCCCTCCGTCTGTCCACCTCCTGCTCCCACCTCACTCCCCACAACATCAGCTCCACCCCAACAGGAGGTCCCTGGTTCTTAAACCAACATTATATCTTTCCAGATAGTAATCAATATGTGTACCACGTTCGGTTGAAATTGATCCTAGGTTTTAGGATGAGCTTTCTTCCCATGGCTTTGCCCTCCTACGCACAGGTCACATATTTTACACATACGGTTAACATATTTAACACATATTTGTGCATATATTGCAGTTTCGTTTTCATGTAACTCAGTGTTTACAGCGTAATATCTCCTGAACCAAGTATTGTTGATTAAATTGTGAAGGACATCCAACAGTACAAGCGAACACTCTATGCAGTATCTGTTGCCTATATAATTAGTAGTAAATAAGTAATTAATTAAAACGTCATGCAACATGTGGCAACGGCCTTGCCGCAGTGGATACACCGGTTCCCGTGAGATCACCAAAGTTAAGCGCTGTCGGGCGGTGACCGTCCCGCCGCCATGTGCTGTTGCCATTTTTCGGGGTGCACTCAGCCTCGTGATGCCAATTGAGGAGCTACTCGACCGAATAGTAGCGGCTCCGCTCAAAGAAAACCATCATAACGACCGGGAGAGCGGTGTGCTGACCACAAGCCCCTCCTATCCCCATCCTCTACTGAGGATGACACGGCGGTTGGATGGTCCCGATAGGCCACTTGTGGCCTGAAGACGGAGTGCAAAACAACTCATGCAACATGTGGCAGTTTTACACGCATCTCAGTCATTACATCATAATCTCCTGAAGTGTATGTTGAACAATAATGTAATTTGCAAGTACAGTAGATCCCATTAATCCGAACTAATTTGGACTGGACAGTTGTTCGGACTACCGATTTGTTCGGATTAGCCGGAATTACGGTACGAGTTTCTAGAATGAAGTAAACCATGGTAACAATTGGGAACAAGTGTGGGAACAATAGCTCACTCTCACTCCCTGCACTTGTTGTTGTGCATTGTTGAGACCTTTGTAGTGTTTGCGGTCAGTGCGCTGCAAGCGCTTGGTAATGTTAGTTAGCGATCTGTGGCACACGTAATACTTGTATTGTATTCGTTCAGGTGTAGTGCTGTTCCTTTTTTCGTCATGAGAACGGAAACATAAAAAAAAAAAAAAAATAAATAAAAAAAAATACTTGACCGATTTGAAGCGGATAGACAATAGTGAGAATATATCTAAACTGGTAACGGAGCTGGGTGTTGGTAAAGCAACCATTTGTGATTGGAAGAAGAACCGAGTGACGCTTGAACAGTCCTGTGCAACGTCTTCGGGAAAAACACTAAATTCGGCAGACTTTGAAACAGTCCCAGTACGCTAAAGTGGATGAAGATTTTTTCCGTTGGTTACGCAGGAAAGAGAAAGGGAAACTCCTTTGAGTGAAGCTCTGGTTGTTTACCTCAACTAGTTAATGAATGGTGATGAGTTTTAGTGCGAGCACGGGTTAGTTGGACAGATTCAAAAAACGTCATGGAATCCGTCAGCTAACAGTTACTGGAGAGAAGCTTTCTTTTGGCCGTAAAACGGCGAAGGAATACTTGGGTGAGTTCGAAAAAAATGATAAGAGAAGGAAAGTATTCTCCCCAGCAAATTTATAACGCTGACGAGACTGGCCTTAATTTTAGGGCATTGCCAAGAAAAAGCCTGGCATAAAAAGCAAAAGACCATGCTCCTGGTTTTAAAATGTACAAATGTCGTGTGACTTTGATAACGTTCAGCAACGCTGCTGCTAATCACAAGCTGCCTTTAATGCTGATTGGCAAATCTGCTAGGCCCAGAGCTTTTAAAAACTGCAGCATGAAGTCCCTGCCAGTATAATATCGCAACCAGAAAATAACATGGACGGATAGTAAGCTGTTCAAAGAATGAATTCAAGGCCAGATTGTTCCCTCTGTTCGACGGTTTTCTAAGGAAAATTGTTTGTCTCCCCGTGCAATCCTTTTGATTGATAACACGCCATCTCACTCCAGCACTGAGCAATTATGTGATGGAGAAAATATGACGAAGTTTTTCCCGCCGAGTGTTACACCACTTCTACAGCCGATGGACCAGGGCATACTGCAAACATTAAAACTGGTTTACAGAAAACAGTTTTTAAGAATGCTGATCCAAGATGGTAGCATTCCTTTAGAGGACAAAACAAAAAAGACCAATGTGAAGAATGTTGTTTATTAGGCCGCTGAGGCATGGCAGATTGTTTCAGAAAATACTCGGAGAAGATCCTGGAGAAAACTGTAGACATCTCTGGTATTTCAGGAAAATCTAGTTGAAAATGAAGAGGAGAATCTACTACAAATGATACAGACAATCCCTGGATGTGAAGAAGCTAGCGAAGGAGACCTAGGTGAGTGAATGACAGGGAATGGGGCATGTGTGAAGAACCTTAGTGACGCTGATTTAGTTGCTACTGTGACTCAAGACCAGGAAGAAGTTGACTGCTGTGACGGAAGTGACAATGAGCCTGAAAGCGACAAAGGAGAGCTGGCGTAACACGGTGACGCAGCAGAAGCCCTCGACCTCGCACTACGTTACTTGGAGCAACAGCCCACTGATACATCTGCTGATTTGATGTTTATGGGCTGACGGCGCAACTTATAACAGACTGTCTTCCTACGCCAAAAAGCAATGTCTGCGTTTTTGTCATCTGTAAAGTAGGAACAAAATGTCCACTGTATTTTAGTAAGTTCTACAGCTTTTCTTTCATTCTTATGTATTGCTTAAACCTAATGTTTTCTTACAGTTTTTCTAATACGTGTTTACTGTACTGTGTTAATTAAAATAGTATGTATGTACAGCAGTTTACCGCACAGTTTTCCATGCTTAGATTTTCCATGCTTCGACTAACATTTTTCATGTTAGGATTAACCGAACGTTCGGATTACCGGGGTTTGGATTAGCGGGACTCTGCTGTACATTCAGCGGTATACGTGAACACTTTATGCAAAATGTGTAGGTGCAAAGAAGTTATGAATTAAAAGGTCATGCCTCATGAGGCAATTCTACTGTATGAAAAGTGAATATATAGAAAGCGATAATCTTTTTTCCTTTCATCATTTTGTGTGGGGTGTCAAAGAGAAAAAGTCTCGTAACGGTTTGAAATTATTTGTAATGTTGAATGAAAGTCACTAAGTGCTCTCCTTCTCCAATACTGGATGAATATGGTCTGGCTACTCGCGCGTCGTCAGCTACGCTCTATTTCACTCCCATACTCAACCCTTTGAGGTGTAAGTGGTTGTTACCCCCTTCAAGGTCACAAGCCGTCTGTATTGCCAGCTTCCATTTATACTAAATTTATCTACCTCTTATCACAACTGGTGATAGGCAGGAAATTTTAGTTGTACTTTCTTAAGTCTTATTACGTTGCTATATTATGGGAAAATTATTTTATAAAATTTCAGCCGTCGTCGGCAAAGAGGCTAAACGTTCCAGCCTGTGAATACGTGGGCACTCAAAGCTGTGTGCTGGTTTGCATGTGTCAAAAAGCCACCGACGGAAGCTCACGTAACCGACCGGTCCTTTTCACTAAGTCGGGGTTAGCGGCCTGTGACACGACGCCTCTTGAGATGGCCAAGGCCAACCGTTTCAAGTGCTAGCTGGCACATCACGATCTACCCTGTGAAAGTAAAACTCTTGGAATCTGGGGTAAGCCACGATGGGAACAGGGACCTCACACAGGGCATGTAACGTTGGCCTCGGGAAACTCAAGAGTGCTAAACAACGCACTGACTTGGCCATCGCTGGCTGATGAGAATTTCTAGGGTAGCCTAGTGAGGAAGATGTGCTCTGACTGGCCCCGGATTAAAGACGTTCTGGGATGGGAATTTGTTAAACGTGGCACTGACACGATATTGGCGGATAAGGGTAAAGTTTTTTCTGATTGACATTTGCGGCCAGATGGGCGCATATTGCGAAGTCGGGAGCTGGTGGAAGGGAAAGGGACACTCTTCGTTTGATTGTGAATAGAGGCAAGTAGCTGGTTCGAGATGTCACGGCGCTTGGAGGTGTCTGAGTCTCGACGAGCGAGATTCTGATTCTCCAGTACGACCACAGGGCTGCATATTGATGATAATATACAGCACGACGGCTCACTGTCGTTGTTGTGGTCTACAGGGCAGAGACTGGTTTGATGCAGCATTCCATGCTACTGTATCCTGCGGAAGCTTCATCATCTCCAAGTACCTACTGCGACCTACATCCTTCTGAATGTGCTTAGTGTATTCATCTCTTGGTCTCCTTCTACGATTTTTACTCTCCACGCTGCCCTCCAATACTAAATCCCTTGAGGCTACAGAAGATGTCCTACCAACCGATCCCTTCTTCTAATCAAGTTGTGCCACAAATTCCTCTACTCCCCAATTCTAATCAGTACCTCCTCATTAGCTACATGATCTAACCATCTAATCTTCAGCATTCTACTGTAACACCACACTTCGAAAGCTTCTATTCTCTTCTTGTCTAAACTATCTATCGTCCATGTTTCGCTTCCATGCATGGCTACACCCCACACAAATACTTTCAGGAAAGACTTTCTGACACTTAAACCTATAGCCGGCCGTGGTGGTCGTGCGATTCTAGGCGCTGCAGTCCGGAACCGCGAGACTGCTACGGTCGCAGGTTCGAATCCTGCCTCGGGCATGGATGTGTGTGATGACCTTAGGTTAGTTAGGTTTAAGTAGTTCTAAGTTCTAGGGGACTGACGATCTAAGATGTTAAGTCCCATAGTGCTCAGAGCCATTTGAACCATTTGAACTTAAATCTATACTCGATGTTTCAGCCAGATAATAGCGTTGCTCTTGGTATTCTCTGCTTCTTGTGGTGTTCATTGTCGTTCGTTGGGAATTTAAATGGGCTTCGCGCTCTTCGTCTGATTCGTTTTTTCGCTGTTGATTTTGTTGAAAGGGTACAGTACCGCCCGACATTGAAAATAGGTACAACATACTTCATTATTTTTGTCAGAACATTTTTTTGTAAAATAAATCAATTTCAATTTATACAGCGAAGACGGATACCAGTGTGGGAAAGAATGACAATTTATTTATTTAATTCATCACATGTGCACTCCTACAAAATAAATCCCTACATCCAGTTTGATGAGATCTGTGAAATGAATGAATGTATGGTCGTCTGGTAACTACAGATAGTGAATGTGAATATATGATCATCTTTGAGACGATCCTTTGGCCACCTTTGGTGGGACCAAAGAGATGAAATTTACCTGAGCTTTGAGCGCCTGAAATGTGGCTGACCAATGAGGTAGCAAGGTGCTCCCCCACTTCGGCAGAGGTGCGAGAGAACCTGAAGAATGGCCTTGTTTCAGCACTCTGCCACTGGACCTTGTGCTGTTAAGACCTGTCTTAGGTGTGCTCCGTAAAGACAAAAGAGTGGAGACACGGTATGCATGTGGAATACTTAAGAGTGGTTTGAAATAATAATTTCTCTATTTCAGGAACTTTTGTGGGGAGAATTAAATGTCAGGCAGGTAATATTAATGGGATCATAGTAATCTTCGGAAGTGACCAATGGTCACAATGAAACCACATGTTGCAATAAGTTGAAATACTTCCGTGTGCTTAGGTTAAGCCGAATTACTAGCGTGTGTACTATAAGTTGAAATATTTAAGAAATAGCGTGTGCAGGACTTGAAATTAGAGGCGAGTACTTCCACGTGGTGAGTACTGTGTGAGTCTCAATCTGTGTATGAGACAAATGATAAAGAGAAGTATTCGTCCATGGTATCAGTTGAGGACTCGTGTGTGTGATGAATATGTTCTTAATATTACTTTGCGTGGTATGTTTCCGTGTGATGCTGGATTCAAACTATAATACTCTGAGAGAGCCGGCCGGTGCGGCCGTGCGGTTAAAGGCGCTTCAGTCTGGAACCGCGTGACCGCTTCGGTCGCAGGTTCGAATCCTGCCTCGGGCATGGATGCGTGTGATGTCCTTAGGTTAGTTAGGTTTAATTAGTTCTAAGTTATAGGTGACTGATGACCTCAGAAGTTAAGTCGCATAGTGCTCAGAGCCATTTGACCCATTTGAACTCTGAGAGAGAAGGAAGGTGATTCAGCCGTCTATCCAGCAACGCCGCTTGGCTTGCATTGCACAGGAAGACGTGCATATATCTCCAGAGTTCATAGTAGGAAAGTAGAGTTACAAAGTGGGGCAGTGTCGTGTGAAACTGGGATAAATATTAATTGATGTGGGAAAGCAGAAAGTGATAATGTTGTGACTATTCCCTGTGTTGTATTTCATGTTGTAGTGTGGTGTATGTCATGTCATTTGAGTATGTGTGGTTAGCATGGGAAAGTAGCAAGGTAGTTCCAGAGGTAGTGGGTTATGCGAGTTCCTTTTGTACCACTCGGTCTGGAGGAAAGTTTCGTGATGATGGTTGTGAGAGTCGAAGTGTGAGATATAGCAAAAGATCCACCATCCTATCCAGAAAGTGCAATGTAGCGTTAAATAATTATGAGACCGTAAGGTAGAGAAACACCAATGTAAAGCCATGCCAACTGGGCGGAATTTATCATGTGTTATTGTTGTAGGTTATAGAATTTGTGTGTTTAGGTAATAGAATTTATCGGAATAAATAAGATAGTGAAAAGAAAAAGATTGGTGGCCTTTTCCTTTGAATTGTATGTTGTCATGATATCCAGAATTTATAATGTGTGCGCCACTCATATTCAGTGCGATGGCCAGTTGTTGATAAAAGCCGTTAAATAAAATAAGAGAATGTGGTATTGCCAGTGCGTAGTGAACAGTCAGAGTTCTGTAAATTACTGACAGTCAGATGTGCGTTTCCGTTGCGTATTATTCATATATAAGGATAATTTGCAACTTAATTGTGAGTACGAGAGTTCGTGTTACTCGATAAATAAGAATGAATCCACTCGCTTGGCAGACCACTCAGCTTGCAGGCCTGACTGCTTGATGCCACAGTATGAGCAAGGCATGGGTGCCTCTTATAATTTCGACCCCGCCAGGATATTTTGCCACAATACTTTGCTGTTAGGGTTTGCTGTTAAGATTTTTTTATTTTATGGAATATATTGTGATAGCGCTAAGAAGTAAAATTCTTTTTGTTTGCAATTTCTTTCTGGATTGGTGAGAATCTTTTATTTTTTTATTTAATTAATTGCTATAGCAACCAATGCTGGAAGATCGTTGCATAATTTTTTTTTGCGTAATGCCCATAGTAACTAGGTCGCAGTCGAAAAGTGTAGTCACCATGGAGAATAGTGATTCTGGGGTGAACGTAGCAGTGCAGCAGGAAGTAGGTGTCGACCTTGGGTTAATGAGCGAGAACAGCAAACACTCAGAAGGGGCTGAATTGTTCAGCGGACCGCAGCTAGGTGATCCTTTAAGCGGCGGGCTTTGTCCACAACCGGGAGCTTTTCCTGACGATGCAGGCGAGCCGGGACTAGGTCAGCTATGCAGTGAAAGTGAAGCTACCCTTGGCGATGCTACAGTTTCTCAGGTGAACGAGGTGAGAGCACCGAAAGTAGCAAATGACAATGTGCTATTGCCGGCCGGAGTGGTCGAGCGGTTAAAGGCTCTACAGTCTGGAACAGCACGACCGCTATGTCGCAGGTTCGAATCCTGCCTCGGGCATTGATGTGTGTGATGTCCTTAGGTTAGTTTGGTTTAAATAGTTCTAAGTTGTAGGGGTTAGAAGAATGGTTGTGTAGGATTAAACAGGTGACAAACCCAACTGGGTATAGACCAAGGTCGGAAAACGTAAATGCGGAAGAAGAATGTAGGACTCACTTCGTGTCGGTACAAACGTACACTTGTTTTCCGGATCCTGATAGATACCAACATCCATGCCTGTGGCTGTCTCAATTTCAAAATTCATTACCTTCATCATGGGGACCGCTCCTCAATATGAAGTTTGTGTGTAACCATTTGAGGGACGAGGCTAGAGCGAAAATGCAGGAAGTTATTAAAGATTGTAGTAGCTACAAGATATTTTGTGATAAGATTTTAAATGAATTCTGGTCGAAATGTAAGCAGGACCAGATTAAGCAAAGCATATTGATGATGCCAAATCGTAACGAAGGTGGTATAAGGAAATGCTGAAACGAAATAGGTATTTGGATGTGCCGTACGAAACTGGGGAGCTCATTAGGATCTGTATAACGAAGTTGCCAGTGAGATTGCACAGAGATATAGTGATAGCAGGCAGAGTCTTAGACGATTCCGCATCATTTCAGCACTTGTTACAGGAACTGGACAATGAGAGCAATATTGTGAACAGCGATACGACTCATAGGTCAGAAAGAGTCGAGGATAGGAACGGAAGAAACTAACAGAATGACAGGAGAGCATGGAATCAGAGGAATGACGGAAATGGAAGATGGCGTGGAAATAGGGGGCAGAATTCATGGGGATATCGGCCGGCAAACCGGGAAAATAGAAGATGGGACAGAGATGGGAGAAGAAGGGAAAATGAAAATGATGGGTGAAGAGAGGTTAGGCAGTCATTGGGTTCACGACGGGACAATGACTGTCACAATGACGGAGGGACAAGAAGGTGACTACATGATAGGCGGGTACAAACCAGGACTATTAATGATGCAAATATTAGGTATATCGATTACGGAAAACTAAGGGAGAATCTGTTAGAGGAGTTAGGAGATGTGGGAAGTGAAGTCCACCCAATAATTAGCGTAGAAATAAATAATATAATCGTACCTTGTGTCATCGACACAGGCAGTGTAATGAGTGTTTTGAGGGAAGATGTGTTTAATTGTTGTAGTCTTACAAAACCATGGCCAACGTTGCCATTGCAAAGGACAACACTGAGAGGCGCAGTTACAGGAAAGGGAATTGAGGTGAAGTTACAAGCGCAAGTAGACTTTGTGTGCCAGGCGAAGAGGTTTAGTACAGTGTTCATGATTGTGCCATCTCTAACTGTTGAAGGAATATTAGGCGTTAATTTTTTGAACCGATATAAAGCAGTCGTTAACATGAGAAATGGTTCGATGGAGTTCAAACGAGATTCAGAGGAAATTAAATTAAGATTCGACGATTGCTTATATGCTAAAGATAACGCACACTTAGCATTATGTCTGGCGGTAAAGTCCGGTAGACAGGCACAGAATACGGGGTTTGAACAAGAGAAGGAGGAAATTCATAAATGTTTGGAGGAGGAGATCAGGGAGAAAATCTGGCATTTACGAGGGATCACGGTCTACGGGGAATTGCAGAAAATTTTAGACGAGAATAGAAAGGTATTTAAACATGCTGCGGGTACAATAAGAAATTTTGTGTATAGATTCAAGGTCAAGCCTCATAAACAGTTTAATGCCCAAGTGTACCCGATACCTGTTGTGTACAAAGAAAGAGTGGAAGCTGAGATCGAAAGCATGCTACAACAAGGGATTATCGAACCAGCATCCAGTCCGTACCACAGCCCTTTAGTTTGTGTTGAAAAAAAGGATGGGTCAATTAGATTAGTTTTGGACGCAAGAAGGAATAATAAGATAATAGAGCCAGAGACAGATCGGCCGCTGACACTTGACGAATTGCTACAAAAGTTTCACGGGATCAGAGTTCTCAGCTCAGTTGATTTGAGAATCAGTTTCTGGCAGGTGGAGTTAGATAGGGGGTGTAGAAAATACACTGCTTTCTTGTGCTACGGGAAATCGTATCAATTCCGGAAACTACCATTTGGGTTAAATTTATCATCCGCGGAATTTATCAGAGCGCTAAATACTGTCATTCCTAATTAAATAAAAGATGAGGTAACACAGTACGTGGATGATGTCCTGATAGCAGAAAGAATCTGGGAAGACCACAATAGAACGTTAAGCATATTGCTCGGTGCATTGGAGAGACATGGGGTAACCGTGAATCTGGAAAAAGTCAGAATTTGGACGAAAAGAAATCGAGTTTCTAGGTCACATTGTGACACCAGAGGGAATAAGACCAAATCCAGACAAACTCGAAGCAATCAGAGATTTTCCGGTGCCAAGAACAAAACGTCAGCTACGGGGTTATTTAGGATTGATCAATTTTTACAGGAGGTTCATTAAGATTGGGGGTGCAGCGACACTATGTCAGCTGACTGGAAAGAAAGCGGTATGGAATTGGGACCCTGTCGCACAGGAAGAATATGAGGCGTTAAAGAAGGCACTGCTATCGGCACTTCTTCTCGGGCATCCAGACCTAGGGAAAGAGTTTTGTATGGCCACGGACAGTTCCCGTAGTGGACTTGGGGTAACATTGTTCCAAGAGCAAGAGCAAGGAGGAGAAGTAATACAACAACCTATTGCGTTTGCGAGCCGAGTGCTTAGCAAAGCTGAGAGAAATTACACGGTAACTGAGCTCGAAGCTTTGAGAATAGTATGGGGTTTTAGTAAGTTTAGATAATATTTGTATGGGAGGCATACTAAAATCTGTACTGACCACAAGTCACTACAGTTTCTGATGTCGGCCAAACTTAACCATAGACGACTCGCTAGGTGTGCACTCTATTTACAGGAGTTTCAGTTTTCGGTTATGTATATTCCTGGGCCACAGAATATAGTGGCAGATGCATTGTCAAGGAACCCAGTAGGTCATGGTCAATGCTTTGATGAGGAGGTAAACGAGAACAGATATGATATATTGTATATGCAGGGCGTGCCGTTCGAGAAATACATAGGGGCGGTACTCACAAATATCGCGAAAGAGCAGGATAAAGACGCGTCATGGAGAATGGTGAAGGACAGAGTTGGAGCGAACTTAGATGCCAATATAGCGCGCTTTTATTCAATTCAGAACGGGGTCCTTTTCTACCGTAGAAATCCGAACACACAGGACTGGGTGTTGTGTATACCAAATGAAGTAGTCAACAAGTTGATGTGGTACACGCACCTACGTTACGGGCATTACGGGGCAAGGAAATGCTGTAAGAAGTTAAGGGAATCAGTTTATTTCATTAGTATGGAGAGGAGGATCAAGAACGTACTTGGTAGTTGCAAATTGTGCCAGAAGGCAAAATCGTTAACTATCTCATGCAAAGCACCGCTTTTTTCGATACTGCCAGGTAGATTGAGGGAATTCGGAGCAACAGATTTGTTTGGCCCGCTACCTAAGTCATTGCAAGGATATAGATATGTTTTAGTAGCAGCGGAATTGGTGTCAAAGTATGTGACTTTTATCGCATTGAAACGTGCGACGGGAAGGACAGTAGCAGCAGCAATCGCTAAAAACTTTTTACGAGAAGTAGGAACTGTATAAAAGTTCATAACTGACAATGGACCACAATATAGATCCAGACAATGGCTAACCACACTGAAGAGAAGAAGGATATAACCGGTGTTCATATCCCGATACCATGCTGCAAGTAACCCCAGTGAAAGAGTGGTAAAAGAACTGGGAAAGTTGTGTAAGATCTATTGCCATAGGCAACATAGACGTTGGAGTATTTTTCTCAAAGATTTTCAGGACATCCTCAATGAGCTACCACATGGAGCAACTGGTTTATCACCAATTACGGTACTAAAGAATGAACTACCACCAGATCGAGTCATGGAGCTGGTAGATTTTCCGCGATCAGGAAAGCAGAGGCACACGGAAATTGTCAAGGTTGCGATAGAGCGTATTAAGAAAGCAGCTAAGGATAGGCAGGAGAAGCAGAAAGGAAAGATCCGTAAGATCAAATTGGCAGTAGGAGGCAAGGCTCTAATTAAAACTCATCGATTATCAAAGAAGCACAGATTCCTAACTAGCAAATTCTTTACGGTGTATAGTGGACCATTCAGAGTGAGGCGGATTGTCCATGAAAATGCTGTACTGATTGAGACGATCAAGGGAAAACAATCTCGTGGGCCTCATCACGTTTCTAACATCAAATTATGGAAAAGTTAAGGATAGATCGAAAGTAGGCAATTTATGGTAGATAGTCAGTGTATTTATTTGTGATGTGTAACGTTGTGCAGGGTCAAATCGAACATAAGAATTTTCAGGCGGGATGTCAGGAAGTACGACGGAATAGACTGGTCAAATGAGTCATGAACAGGAGTCGACAGAGTGGTGTATGTACGTATTTTTTGTCATATGAATAAGGATCAAACAGAAACGACGTGATGAGTAATGAGAGGATAAAGATAGATAGATAGTGAGAGAAGCGACGTGATAAATATTAGTTGATAAAGGTGATATTTAAGGAGAGAAGCGACGTGAAGCAGTGTGATTAATAAAGAGAGATTCGACGTGATGAAACAGTGGTAAATAAAGGTGAGTAGAATTAATAATGTGGAGATGTCTTAGATGTATGTTACAGAGAGGCCTGTGTATGCTGCAATAGAGATTGATGCCAATGGCAAAGGAAGACCAGGAAATGACGAAGTAGTGGACGGACAGAGAGCCGAAATACGAGTGACGAGATGAGGACAACTGCACGGCGTGAAAGGACATAAAGGGAGTATGAGATCCAGATGGTGAACGCTGTGGAATACTGACGTAAGGTGTAATATAAGCGTAAATCTAATTCTTACCATAACATTTGCAATTTGGCAAAAATAATATTTTTTGTTGTTGGTGAAGGCTGGTACCAGTATAACTAATCAAAACGGTACCAAGAATGTGTACAGTTCTTTTGCAGGATGAATAATTTGTGTATTTTTTGTTCTTAGATGAAATGTCGCAATTCTAAGTTGATATTTAGCAGGATGAATAATCGGTAAAGTGAATGCAGAGGTAAGCTGATGGAGAGAGGTGCCAGAGTGAAAGGACGAATTCGGAGACTGGAATGCTATCTCCGCAACAGCTTCATGTGTTATGTGGTTGAGTATAAGGGAGCAATGGTATGGTATGTTGTCGTGAGAGTGGTGGTGTTAAGGTTAGCTGACTTCTAGACCTATTCTGTTAGTGTATTAATGGATTGAATGAGAAGGAAAATGTGATGTCTGGTAAGTGAGAGTCGGAGAGTAGTGTCATCAATGCGCACACTCCTGTAAAGGGGATGCTACCGATCCATAATTAAAACAGTATTGTGCTTTATTGTTTGATTTGGAAGAACCTCGATGGCAGGTCAGGATCTGACATCATGTGTATGGTTCATACATGTCCTAGAAATGTTGTGATATATAATAAAAAAGGTAAAATATATAAAGAGATGCTAATTTCAGTCTGTCACAAGAACAAAGGTGCATTGTATGTTGTAGATTTAGAGTCATCAGTTTCTGAAATGTTTATTGTGTTAGGATGTAAAAGTAGTTTACTATTTAATGGTAATGGTGAGCTGTGTATATTATTTCTTATTTTTTTGTTAGAACACTTTCAAAGGGGTATTAATTTCAGTCTGTTACAAGCACAAAGGTTCACGGTATATTGTAGTTTTAGAATCAACAGTTTCTAATATATTCACTGTGATAGGATGTTAGAGTAGTCTACTATTTGATATGGTACTTATGAGCTGTATAGATTGTTTCTTACTCCTTTTTTTTTTTTTTTTTTTTTTTTTTTTTTACTCTTTCATGTTTTGTATGAGGGACGACAGGTACAACCAATAGCACAAGTGTGGGCTGTATATAGAAAACGGATAAATGTTGATGTTGTATGTGTAGAAAACTAGGGTGTATGATTTTACGTTTTTTAGAACAAAGATTCTTTTATTACCAATGTATCTAATAGATCATACATGTAATCAATGAGTATTTAGATACTGTAAGAATATCCTTCTGTCTGTAATGTTGCGAGATGCACGGAAGGGTCTGACTGATTGGGTGTCGTAGCGCTGAGGTGCTACGCAGAACGCGCCCATACCGCTAGCGGGAGGTTGAGCTGACGTCACCATGGGAGAGGCGACAGAGCCGCGGCACTCCCCACTCCACTGCCGGTCGGGGTACATTCCACACGTCTGCTACAGCAGGTCAACGGCCTGGGGCGACATGCACATACCACTGGCCATTCATAAGTTCCGCCATCCTTACGACTGGAGACAGTGTCCCGCAGAGGCAACAGCGGGTGGTTTCTTCTCCTCAACGGCTCGCGTGGTGGCGCCACGGCAGAATGAACGATGCGCGGAAGAGTCCTGCGGGCATTTTTTAACAGCAACTATTAACTAGTACTGGATTGTGGAGCTGTGAAACAAGATGACTGCTCGTATGTCTCCATAAGGTGGAAAGTGAAAGACTGGTGTTCACATGTTGTGAGTGGTGGAAAAGATTTTGTCTTTAGCAGACAGAACGATTGTTTTGTTTTATCTTGACCACTGAACGGTGGGATCCATAAACTTTTGGCAGTGACTTGTTAAGTGTGCTCTGTGAATTGCATGTGGCACGCTTGGTATACAGTTGTCGTTTGGTGACTAATTATTGTATGAAAGCAAGAGACTCGAGAGGGACATTGACATTTGCATTTGTAGTAGGAGACATTTCTTTAATTGGTGTGGGAATAAGTGCTGTTTGTTGGAACTTACGACTTTTAATTACATCATGAACTGAAAGGACAGAACCGTGGGTAATAGTAGTTGTAGGGCCATTTCTGGATGACCAGATTCGTGTGGATGGTACTCTGAGAGTGACTATGACATTTGTGTTTAATGTGAGATACAGTTTACTGTTCAGTGCATGTTCAAAATGCCGATTTGAGTGACCTAAAGACTTTCGTCCAGGTAACCATGGGAGAGCTTTGACACTGAGACAGTGTTACTAGGAAACCTGTCAGAAACTTTTTTGACCCCAAGAAAATCACAGAATGAAATGGTTCCGTGTGACTCGCAAGATAGGGAATAATGTATTTGTACTTGTAATTGTGTAATTTTTTTTATATGTATCATTCCTGAAGGGACAGCAAGTGTAATTGTATTTCATTAACATTTGTGTTTAGAATAGTTAGTGTTTTTTTTGTTTGTTCTGGGTTACCAGTTCACGTAGCATGTTTATTAGAATATTTGGTACAATGATGCTTTCATTATTAGCCAGTGGCATAATACAAACGTAGCGGCTCTCATTGCTTTGGTCAGTAAGGTTGTCACAGGGGACAAGAGTTTGCATTGCACAACAAATATCGTAATTAACTGATGCATTTTGATGTCGTGGACAGTAATGATCTTGCTGGTGTGTTGACTGAAGCCAATTATTTGCAATATCACAGTGGTGATATTTCACATTAAAGTGTAACGAAAGCTAGGCGAAATGCAAGTTCTTGTCGTCTAAATGTGTAACAACAGAGAAATGAGCAGTAGAGTAAGATTCGAGAGCTACTGGTGGATTCAAACACTTGTTGCTAACTGTTTACTGCGTGTATCGATCAAAGTTGATGGACTGACTAGCTCAGCAGCAGGTATTTGTACTGGTGGACAGGGATAAGGTTAAACTCACAGTCGAGTAGTGGTGGCAATTGCTTGAGTGATGATAGTTAATGAGGTATGACATGATGTCATAGATTGACTATATTCGTAACCAGTATGTAACTTGTGGTATATTTCATTGTTTTTTTTTCTCAGTTTAATTTCTCTGTAGGTTTGATGTACATTTTAGAGCCTGATATTCTACATGTAACTAGTGTACGCAATTTTTTTTGTTTTGTTGATTTTGTTTTGTATTTGGACATTGCCCTGTAAAGATTTTTACAACGCAATTTATGAATGTCAGATTACTTGTTCTGTGTTTGGACAGTGAGCTATTTAAAATTTTATGAGTACAATTAGAATTTTTTTATTTGTTTTAGAATTATTGAAGTTTGGACTACTCCTAAAAATAACAGAGATCCCAGTAACTAAGCAAATTTTTATCTCACAATTATTTTTTATTTGTATGATGTAATGCTTTATTGGTCATGTGGATTGTTGTAAATTTATATGTGTACGTTACTCCGGATTGTGGAGAGTACAATAATGCAACAGCTATGTCAATAATTTGGTAAAGTAACAGCATTTGGTCGTCTATTTGAGGTCACCAGGGGCTAAGGTCTCCTCCTGGTTATAATGATGACTTGCTTCGTTTGTTCTAATACAGCTTTCTTAAAAAAATGTTTGGAACTACCCTCACATTGCAAGGATAGTACCGTGCCATTTTTTTCTGCAGGGGTAGCCGGTGGTGAAAGGGTACAGTACTGCCCGACATTGAAAATAGGTACAACATACTTCATTATTTTTGTCAAAACAACACATTTTTTTGTAAAATAACTCAATTTCAATTAATACAGCGAAGCCGGATACCAGTGTGGGAAAGAATGACAATTTATATATTTAATTGGTCACATGTGCACTCCTACAATATAAATCCCTACATCCAGTTTGGTGAGATCTGTGAAATGAATGAATGTATGGTCATCTGCTAACTGCAGATAGTGAATGTGAATATATGATCATCTTTGCAACGATCCTTAGGCCACCTTTGGTGGGACCAAAGAGATGAAATTTACCTGAGCTTTGAGCGCCTGAAATGTGGCTGACCAATGCGGTAGCAAGGTGCTCCCCCACTTTGGCAGAGGTGCGAGAGAACCTAAAGAATGGCCTTGTCTCAGCACTCTGCAACTGGACCTTGTGCTGTTAAGACCTGTCTTAGGTGTGCTCCGTAAAGACAAAAGAGTGGAGACATGGTATGCATGTGGAATACTTAAAAGTGGTTTGAAATAATAATTTCTCTATTTCAGGAACTTTTGTGGGGAGAATTAAATGTCAGGCAGGTAATATTAATGGGATCATAGTAATCTTCGGAAGTGACCAATGGTCACAATGAAACCACATGTAGCAATAAGTTGAAATACTTCCATGTGCTTAAGTTAAGCTGAATTACTATGGTGTGTACTATAAGTTGAAATATTTAAGAAATAGCATGTGCAGGACTTAAAATTAGAGGCGAGTACTTCAACGTGGTGAGTACTGTGTGAGTCTCAATCTGTGTATGAGACAAAGGATAAAGAGAAATACTCATCCATGGTATCAGTTGAGGACTCGTGTGTGTGATGAATATGTTCTTAATATTACTTTGCGTGATATGTTTCCGTGTGACGCTGGATTCAAACTATAATACTCTGAGAGAGAAGCAAGGTGATTCAGCCGTCTATCCAGCAACGCCACTTGGCTTGCATTGCACAGAAGACGTGCATATATCTCCAGAGTTCATAGTAGGAAAGTAGAAATACAAAGTGGGGCAGTGTCGTGTGAAACTTGGATAAATAATAATTGAAGTGGGAAAGCTGAAAGTGATAATGTTGTGACTATTCCCTGCATTGTATTTCATTTTGTAGTGTGGTGTATGTTATCTAATTTGAGTAAGTGCGGTTTGCATAGGAGAGTAGCAAGGTAGTTCCAGAGGTAGTGGGTTATGCACGTTCTTTCTGTACCGCTCGGTCTGGAGGAAAGTTTTGTGATGATGGTTGTGAGAGTCGAAGTGTGAGATATAGCAAAAGATCCACCATTCTATCCAGAAAGTGCACTGTAGCGTTAAATAATTACGAGACCATAAGGTAGAGAATCACCAATGTAAAGCCCTGCCCACTGGGCGGAATTTCTCATGTGTTATTGTTGTAGGTTATAGAATTTCTGTGTTTAAGTTATAGAATTTATCAGAATAAATAAAGTAATGAAAAGAAAAAGATTGGTGGCCTTTTCCTTTGAATTGTATGTTGTCATGATATCCAGAATTTATAATGTGTGCGCCACTCATATTCAGTGTGATGGCCAGGTGTTGATGAAAGTCGTTTAATAAAAAAAGGAAATGTGGTATTGCCAGTGAATAGTGAAAAGTCAGAGTTCTGTAAATTACTGATAGTCAGATGTGCGTTTCCATTGTGTATTATTCATATATAAGGATAATTTGTAACTTAATTGTGAGTACGAGAGATCATGTTAACCGATAAATAAGAATGAATCCACTCGCTTGGCAGACCACTCATCTTGCAGGCCTGACTGCTTGATGCCACAGTATGAGCAAGGCATGTGGGTGCCTCTCATAATTTCGACCCTGCCAGGATATTTTCCCAGGATATTTTGCTGTTAGGGTTTGCTGTTAAGAGTTTTTTATTTGATGGAATATATTGTGATAGCACTAGAAGTAAATTTTTTTTGTTTGCAATTTCTTTCTCGATTGGTGAGGATCTTTTATTTGTTTATGTAATTAATTGCTATAGCGTCCTAGGCTGGAAGATCGTTGCATAATTTTTTTTGCATAATGTCCGTAGTAACTAGATTGCAGTCGAAAAGTGTAGTCCCCATGGAGAATAGTGATTCTGGGGTGAATGTAGCAGTGCAGCAGGAAGTAGGTGTCGACCTTGGGTTAATGAGCAAGAACAGCAAACACTCGGAAGGGGCTGCATTGTTCAGCGGACCGCAGCTAGGTGACCCTTTAAGCGGTGGGCTTTGTCCACAACTGGGGGCTTTTCCCGACGATGCGGGCGAGCCGGGTCTAGGTCAGGTATGCAGTGAAAGTGAAGCTACCCTTGGTGAAGCTATGGTTTCTCAGGCGAACGAGGTGAGCGCACCGAAATTAGCAAATGACAATGTGCTGTTGCAGTTTTTACAGAGGATGGATAGAGATAATAAGGAAAGATTGGAAGTGATGAATAGAGATAATAAGGAAAGAATGAAAGTGATGAATAGAGATAATAAGGAAAGATTGGAGGCAAATAAGGAAAGATTGGAAGCGATGGATAGAGATAATAAGGAGAGAGATAGGGAGACTAAGGAAAGATGGGAAGCAAATAAGGAAAGATTGGAGGCAATGGATAAGGGAAATAAAGAGGCATTGAGGAGGCTACACACAGTTATCGATGAGCGTCTGTCCACAGTTAATAATCGGTTAGATGAGGGGGAGAAGAATCTGGATGCGTTGAAGCAAGTATGTGATGCCGTGAAAGAAAAAGCCAATATTTGGAGGTACGAATAAGTGCAATAGAGAGTGATATTACAGAAGGTAGGGACGTGTTGCCAGATGAGCGAATCAAAGAGATAGTGGAGGACTTACTTGCAGATAAACGAGGGGCATTAGACAGCGTGAAAGCTCAAGTCACCCGGCGGGAAGTGGCGCTAAATAAACACAGTGATGAAGTTGCGGAGGTAGTGGTCAGAATTAATATGAGTAGCGCAGATGTAGAAAAGATCAGTATAAGAGGCGAAACAGGCTCTGACAGTACGCATCGAGAGTAGGGGAACTAGAAAATGTGAAAAAGGAAATGCAAAGGCTCAATCTAGATATAGTAGGGGTCAGTGAAGTGAAGTGGAAAGAAGACAACGATTCCTGGTCAGATGAGTATCGGGTAATATCAACAGCAGCAGAAAATGGTATAACAGGTGTAGGATTCGTTATGAATAGGAAGGTAGGGCAGAGGGTGTGTTACTGTGAACAGTTCAGTGACCGGGTTGTTCTAATCAGATCCGACAGCAGACTAACACCGACAACGATAGTTCAGGTATACATGCCGACGTCGCAAGCTGAAGATGAACAGATAGAGAAAGTGTATGAGGATATTGAAAGGGTAATGCAGTATGTAAAGGAGACGAAAATCCAATAGTCATGGGCGACTGGAATGCAGTTGTAGGGGAAGGAGTAGAAGAAAAGGTTATAGGAGAATATGGGCTTGGGAGAAGGAATGAAAGAGGAGAAAGATTAATTGTGTTCTGTAACAAGTTTCAGCTAGTAATAGCGAATACCCTGTTCAAGAATCACAAGAGGAGGAGGTATACTTGTAAAAGGCCGGGAGATACGGGAAGATTTCAATTAGATTACATCATGGTCAGACAGAGATTCCGAAATCAGATACTGGATTGTAAGGCGTACCCAGGAGCAGATATAGACTCAGATCACAAAATAGTTGCGATGAAGAGTAGGCTGAAGTTCCAGACATTAGTCAGGAAGAATCAATAGGCAAAGAAGTGGGATACGGAAGTACTAAGGAATGACGAGATACGTTTGAAGTTCTCTAACGCTATAGATACATCAATAAGGATTAGCGCAGTAGGCAGTACAGTTGAAGAGGAATGGACATCTCTAAAAAGGGCCATCACAGAAGTTGGGAAGGAAAACATAGGTACAAAGTATGGTTTGAGAGTAAATCGGAGAAAGACGAAGGTAATGAGAAGTAGCAGAAATGAGATCAGCGAGAAACTTAACATCAGGATTGATGGTCACGAAGTCAATGAAGTTAAGGAATTCTGCTACCAAGGCAGTAAAATAAACAATGACGGACGGAGCAAGGAGGACATCAAAAGCAGACTCGCTATGGCAAAAAAGGCATTTCTGGCCAAGAGAAGTCTGCTAATATCAAATACCGGCCTTAACTTGAGGAAGAAATTTTTGAGGATGTACGTCTGGAGTACAGCATTGTATGGAGGTGAAACATGGACTGTGGGAAAACCGGAACAGAAGAGAATCGAAGCATTTGAGATGTGGTACTGTAGACGAATGTTGAAAATTAGGTGGACTGATAAGGTAAGGAATGAGGAGGTTCTACGCAGAATCGGAGAGGAAAGGAATATGTGGAAAACACTGACAAGGAGAAGGGACAGGATGACAGGACATCTGCTAAGACGTGAGGGAATGGCTTCCATGGTACTAGAGGGAGCTGTAGAGGGCAAAAACTGTAGAGGAAGACAGAGATTGGAATACGTCAAGCAAATAATTGAGGACGTAGGTTGCAAGTGCTTCTCTGAGATGAAGAGGTTAGCACAGGAAAGGAATTCGTGGCGGGCCGCATCAAACCAGTCAGTAGACTGATGACCAAAAAAAAAGTGATATATGTATCAAGTTACGTCAAAATAAATCCAGTGATTTGGCAGGGGATGCGACGGAACTTTTGAGGGTGTGCTAAAAGTAATGACATATTTGTTTCTCAACATAGTAACCCCGGCAAAAAACACGTTTCTCCCAACTGTAGACAAGTTTGTTGGTACTGTCACTTTACTATGTTTGACATTGTTGATGGAGCCACAACCTCACCTCTGTTTGCACTGCTTCATGACTATCAAAGTGTAGTCCTTGAAGGTGTTCTTTAAGTTTTGAGAACGGATGAAAATCGAATGCCGGCCGAGCGGTTCTAGGCGTTACAGTCTGGAACCGCGCGACCGCTACGGTCGCAGGTTCGAATCCTGCTTCGGGCATGGATATGTGTGACATCCTTAGGTTACTTAGGTTTCAGTACTTCTAAGTTCTAGGGGACTGATGACCTCAGAAGTTAAGTCCCATAGTGCTCAAAGCCATTTAAACCATTTTTGAAAATCGAATGGTGCCAAGTCGGGACTCTACGGAGGACGGTCCACGACAGTGCAACCAAGGTTTGGGATCGCTGCACATGTCACAGCACCTTCGTGTGTAGCTGCGTCTGTGTTATCCGACGATATTCTCTGATAAGTCCATCAACACGATACCGACGAGTCTCGTCCGTTGCCGTACGCGGTCGTCCACTCCGAGCCCTGACACACCCGACGAGGTTATAACCATCTTTTGCTCCGCCAATTGCTGCTGGAAACAGTAATTCCCACTTCACCCTTCTTCCTCGAGATTTCAGTCACTACTGCTACTTTGTTCTAACTTGTATTTGCTGTTGTGGTAATGTTAGCTATTTGTTAATAGTGATATATTGTCCAGTGTAGCTTTACTTGTGAAGAGTTAGCCAATACGCACCTCGTGTATGCCTTCACTGAAAGCAGTGGAACAGCAACACAACGAATCGAGCTGCTCCCGAAGTAACAGGAACAACGCGTCAGCCATTCTCCGTCTGCCTGCAGCTGTTGTATAACTTCGTGTTTTATAGGTCACGTGTTGGTGACTGGGTGTTACAGGTATTTTTTTTCCAGTTGTGAAGATATTTTTACGGAATAATTGTTGTTACAAAACGAATAAATCGTAACTATTACTGTGTAACGAGCCACTGGAGGAAACGTCTTCTTAACAGCAAAATATTGAGAAAATTTGACGGAAAAATCTTAGAAACTTTTACGGCAGTGCTCGAGTTCACCCGATGTACTGATGACTGCTTCAGCCTCTCTAGTATTTTAAGCAACATAAATCATTCCACCTGAGAACTCAGTGGACCCCGCGTAAGAAAATGTTGCAAATGTTCAATGAATACGTCGTGTGTGTTAAAACGTCTCGCTGTCAGCAGCCTCCTAAGCCTTAACGTGACTGCAGATGGCCGGCCGCGGTGGTCTCGCGGTTCTAGGCGCGCCGTCCGGGACCGCGCGACTGCTACGGTCGCAGGTTCGAATCCTGCCTCGGGTATGGATGTGTGTGATGTCCCGCAGTTAAGTCCCATAATGCTCAGAGCCATTTGAACCATTTGACTGCTGATGTAATCCATCTAATGCACTAATTAGAAACATCGTTGTTCAACAGAGCCTTTCTTACAGTGCCACTGAGTAAATAAAAAACGTTAGTTAATGTCACTTTTCTGGGTAAAATGCTTGGAGAACCACAAGATTCTAGCGTATCAAGAATCATGCTGAGGAATGTCTCTATAATCTTGAGCATCAAGCTTAGCAATCATTCATATAGTTCGGTAACGCCATATAATTTACAGCAGTTACCAATGCATCCATCACAAAGCCACGAAAGGTACGGTTCGAAGTACTCCAGAAATCATGGTGATGTTTAAGTGGGTCAGTGTGGTGGTAACAAGGTATGATGTGTTTCATAAAACATTCTATTAATTTGAGTGTTCCAGTGATTCTCCATGTTTAGTCATTAGTTGTGCCCGTCTTAGGCTATCCAGCAATCGATTCCTTACAATCGCGACACGAGTGACATAGTTACAGTACACACGCAACTCAGGGTAATAAAGACACTACATAGCTACGATCAGAATTTTTATTACGTCTTGCAGTAATACCGAAATACATTATTTTATGCAAGTTATAAATCGAGAAATGAGCATAAGGATAATTCGGGCTGATACTGAGAACTATCAACAACGTTCCATCCTCTGCAAAATCAGAAATAGAGCAGGCTGGAGGGGACTATTTAGCTGAATAACTGTCACGTGGTTCAACAAGACCCCACGTGGATAAAATAATATTCAGGAGAAAATGGTGCTAGTACATTATGTTATCTTTGGCACGGACACTTCATTGGCTTGCGGAATAGGGACGTAGACGTAAATTGATAAAAATAATGAAGAAAAGAAACCAGCATAAATTGCCAATTAATTAACAGTAGGATCCAGCTTTCACTTAATCATTGTCAGAACTCCTCTCTGAAATGACTAACTCACGTACGCAGAGGAATATTTATGTTTCCAGAATGAAATTTTCATTTTGCAGCGCAGTGTGCGCTGATATGAAACTTCCTGGCAGATTAAAACTGTGTGCCGAACCGAGTCTCGAACACGGGACCTATGCTTTTCGCAGACAGGTGCTCTACCGAAGTCGGAAAGTAGGAGACGAGGTACTTAGGATAGTACAGCTGTGAGGACTAGTCGTGAGTCGTGCTTGGGTAGCTCAGTCGGTGGAGCACCTGCCCGTGGTAAGCAAAAACCTCGAGTTCGAGCATCGGGTCCGGCGTACACTTTTAATCTGTCCGGAAGTTTAAATATCTACTGAAACGTCCCCTTAGAACAATTATACATGACTGTGCTTAAACTGACACACAGCATTTTTAGCGCAACGCAATCTGACTTTCAAAAATCCCTACAAAAGAATTGCCCTGACTAACCTTAACCTATACCTTTCAAAATCACTTACCTCACCAAAAATCTTCGTTACTCGAACTACTGCAATACAGCGAGCGCCACTACTGCCAGCTAAATAAAAGATTCAAACTACTGAAGGCACTAACTACTGATAGGCATAGTCAGCAGATGAAAGATTTTGATAGAGAACAAACAATGTATTTACCTTAATAGTGTTCAAAAGTCATAATATATATAGCAGTTCATGACATCCAGTCTTACAAATTTCAAAACTCCGCCATTTCTCTCCCCACATCCATCACTGCTGGCGGCTCACCTCCAACTGCGCAACGCTACGCGCTGTTAACAGCCTACTGCCCAACACTACAATGGCCAACAACAATGCAAACCAGCCACAGACTGCACACTGCACAACCAGTGATTTTCATACAGAGCGCAACGTGGCGTTACCAATATAAAAACCTAAACAGCCTACTTGCATAGCCCCCATGCTCCCCACAAAGAATTTACAAATTGTTTTGGGCAGTGGCCATTACAGATTTGAAACAATTTTTCATAATTACAATAACAAAGAAATCAAATCCACACACTTATCGATACAATGTTGGTCAAAAGCTAAAATTTTCTCACAGTCCATGAAGACAGTCCTGATAGTTCATCACAGTAAAATTGCAGTGTTTTTCTCGAAGTATGAGCAGTAAAGGAAAATGCACACTGAAGTAGTGGATTTCCATGCAGTCTTGAAGAAGTAGTATTTTCCTTCCAATGGAAAGACAGTGCTGACTCTTGACATGCAGACAGGCAATGGGCCACAACAGAGCAAACCCACAGCAGAGTCATTCGAAGTTTTGAAGAATATTGGTAGGTAGGTCATCACAGAGCAGACCCACTATAGTCTTGGTAGAGAGTATGGTATCTGTGGGCCACCAGAGGTGCAGACCCACTGCAGTCCTTGTAGAAATAATGGTATTGGTGGATCATCAAAGGTGCAGACCCACTTCAGTCCTTGTAGAGACGGCCAGCAGCCATCTGTTGTGACTGTGCAGGTGCACAATCACCATCGAAGAGTCTTGTACTATATAGCAAGTCCATAAACCACCACTTGTGCACTCACAAAGTTTTTGGAATTATCCTTAGAACCAGCAAAGCTGTTAACCAGTCCCTTGCTGAATTATCAACACACGTGCAAACACTAACAGTCTCACATATTGTCCATATACTATGACCAACAGAAACGTGTGCAGTGAAATGTAACTTACAAGTTACTTAATTTGATGAAGTGGTGTCAATTACAATTTTATAACATAAGAATACAATAACAAAGGTACAAAAAGATATCATTAAAGAACATAACAATACAGATAACATTTGTAGTAAAACAGGCTTTACAAACGAATAGAAATAAACAGACACATCAGTGATACAGGAATTATGACATAAGTAAATACATAAAAGATCAGAATAACTTTCGAAACATCACCTTCACACATGATCATTAAAACAAAACAGAATAAATAGTGATTAAACATCTTTACAAAGTAAATAACATATCAGAAAAATTCTACAACATAACTCTCATCAGATAAACACATAAAGACAGGAAGAACGCAAATATACAAGAGTACACAAACATATAGCGGAATAACAGGAAGGGAAAGGACAGGGTTTGTTTTACTGCAGTATCTTGCAAACAAAACTTTCTTTACTTCTTGGAGATCTCCCTTCGTTCTTCATTATTTCAAAAAGTGCTATCTATACCTGCTTTCTGTCCTTTTTCGTATAACTTCTCAATGCATTTCTTCCAATTCATCGCAACTCATTCTCTTATATAGTCTACCCCCTCTTAAGCTAACTTAAATCTACTGAGCTCAGATGCTAAACTAAGGGACAAGGCAATGCAGCAGCACAAAACAATTAACGCAAACAGCAATGAAAAAAATGAAAATTGGCAAAACAAGCAGCAGAATATATAAATTAGCAAAGCAATTGCAATATTACAACTAATACAAGGCAATGTGCAGCAAACAAGGAAAATAAATCCATAGTAAAACTGGCTTAACAGAGTAATACAAAGTGAAATCCAGTAGCACTATGCCTGGCAAACAGCAGCAGCAAATGCATTAACTTATATCTAAACATGACAAACCCACAAGCAGAAAAAATAGTACACTAAAGACAACAATGCAGATAAGGGAAATGTATAATCACATCTTGATGTCTATGTAATTAAAGTGGTGCACCACAAAAACTTATTCTATAAAAAATTACCGAGTAGTTGAAAAGAAAATTATGTATGCAGTTCATGTGAAGGGAAATGTCTTTTTGTGCTTCCTCATTTTTTTGGAAGTATATCACAAAATTATTATTTACTTGATCTGTAGACAGAAAATATTTATATTAGTACATCTATAAAATTTTGTTTTAACTAATGCTGCAGTGCAGCTAGAAACTAGATATTAAACAAATTGAGCAATCTCTCAACTAGAAAGGTAAAAATGTTTCTCATCATTTCATTGAGCATTTTAGTAAATATCATAAATTAAGAGCTCCACAGTGTAACCATATGTTTTCAAGTTTGAGCGTGTCGTATTTGCGATACCTCATGATAAACAAAAGTGAAATGCTTTGCGTATAGATATCTTAGTCAATACGCTTATTGCCGTGATGAAGAAGGTACTGTGCTGTAACGTATTGTTGTACTACGGAAAAGGCTGTCTCATTGTAGCTATACCACAAAAGTTACTACTAACACATGTTTTACTTTCCAGAATAATTCAGAAAAACTGTGCAGATATAAAACAGAAACACCGCAAAAGCAACATTGTAAATTATCACTCATTAGTAGTGTGATAAAATCGTGTAGCTGTCACATAAACTAACCACTGTGTCATCTGGTATCCCACAGAAAGAACATTAAATCCGGAATGTATTTTCAAGTAAACCAAAACGCTGCATTACAATCTCATTAGCAGTACCGGTAAATGTTCTAAGTATGTGAGCCTTATAGTCGTTATGTAATTGTGTAACTAACAAGCAAGAATGTACAAATAACAACACTGTGTCGTCTGTTCACTATAACAATGCATTCGTAATTTCTGTTGAAATAACTTCTCTTGGTTCTTGACTGGATATTTAACTTCAAACTTTGTTGCATGTTAACAGATTCTAAGTCTGACAAAGCATACTAGTAATGTAAAGTGAAAAGTTATATGGCAAAGACAAAGTTAAAAAGCAGATTATCTTTTAATAAACGGTTTTACATGTGAAAAGTGGTGTAAACCTTTACTCTTCCTAGTACGGAGAGTTTCAACTTCAATGCAATTATCATGTGGTATATGTCGGATTCTATAAGGTCCATTGTAAACTAGAAAGAATTTGTGACTCAAGTGTTTCTTCTTATGTGACAATGAATGAGCTTTAATGAGAACTTTCTGACCAATATATAATTTCTTTGCATTTGCTTTACCGTGTAGTTTCCTCCTTTTGTCTGCCACAGATTTTATATTTTTAATAGCCAAATCAATTATGCCTTTCAGTCGAAGTTTACGTGTATCTGAGAAAGGTACAAGCTCTCTGATTCTACTCGGTGGTTCTTCATTCTTCAGTACAAGAGTAGTTGGTAAAGCAGTGGAGTCATGAGGGATTTCATTCAGCACGTTTTGAAATAAGTGTAAATATCTGTCCCAATGCTGATGCTTTCTGTGACAATAAAGTCTGCAAAGATTATTGATTTCTTTCGTAATCCGTTCAGACGGGTTACAGTGTGGTGAGTACAATGAAATAAAAGCAGGTTTGATTTTATGGTTCCGAAGCATGCGTGACCAAACAGCAGATCTGAATTGCGGTCCGTTATCTGAAATGACTTTACTAACGTGTCCAACTTCATGTAAGAAATTTTGAACAAAGGCGTTGGATACAGACCGTCCAGTGGCTTTACGTAACGGAGTGAAAGAAACAAATTTTGAAGTAAGTTCAACAGCGACTAGAACGTACGAAAATCCATTCGATGTTCTGACAAGCGGTCCCAAGAGATCAACAGCAGCAAATTCTTTTAATTTAGAAGGAATGATAGGAAACAACGGAGCACGATGTGAGATAGTAGATGGTTTCGCCCTTTGACAAAGTTTACAAATAGACAAGACTCTTCGAATTCTGTTTTCCATACTGTTAAAATAACAAGTCGTCCGAAGAATATGATAACATTTTCGTGGGCCAAAATGTGCATAGCTGAAATGAATGTACCAAATGAGCTTATTAACAAAATCTTCAGGAATGCAAAATACCCATAGCTAGTCATCAACAGTGCAGCGTTTGAACAGTATGTTGTTTCTAACCAGATAATAATGCCGAGTCTGTGTGTGTGTCTTTTCATGCCATTTGCTTTTGATGTCTTTCCAAATCAGGTCTTTATCTTGTTCATGAGCAATGTCCTTTAAAGATGTGGAGATGACGTTTTCCAAGGCGACTTTCTGAATGTAAAGAATACTGAAATTTTTCTCGAGGTTGCCTTCTGTGTTACTTTTCTCAAGCCCAGCCGGTGCGCGTGACAGTGCGTCCGCAACAATGTTCTCCTTGCCGGGTATGTAGACTATTGTGAAGTGGAATTCTTGCAGAAACAATGCCCAACGTTTTAACCTGTCATGATTTAACTTTGAAGACATAAGAAATTGTGATGCACGATGATCACTGTATACTTTTATGTGCTTACCAGAAAGAAAGAAACGGAATTTGTTAAATGCCCAAACGATAGCTAAAGCTTCTAATTCAGTAACGGAATAATTTTTTTCAGATTTTGTTAGCACTCGGCTAGCAAAAGCAATGGTTTTCTGAACAGTAGTGTCATTTTCTGTGGCTTCTTGAAATAAATGGGCACCAAGACCGACCTTAGAAGAATCCGTGCTAAGGCAGAAATCTTGTGACAGATCTGGATGAGCTAGTATTGGCGCGTTAAGTAGCGATTCTTTCAAAGAATTGAATTCCAAATGTGATTGTTCGTCCCAGTTCCAAATACTATTTTTTCCAGTGAGAGAACAAAGTTTTGGTGTAACTAGAATTTGCATATTCATAAAACGACGGTAAAAATTTACGAGACCTAGAAAACTGCGGACTTGTTTTTTTGTGGATGGAACTGAAATGGGTCTGATTGCTTCTAACTTTTCAGGATCCGGCTGAATGCTTTCAGAAGAAATAATATGTCCCAAAAACTTCACCTTTGTCCTACCGAATTCAGACTTTTCCAAGTTAACTGTAATTCCAGATTCTGCAAAAGTATGTAACACGCTGTTGAGGATGCGATTATGCTGTTCCCAAGAGGCGTTTGCTATCAGAATATCGTCCACATATTAGGTGATGTGACGTTTTAAGAACTCAGGCAATATGGAATTTAGCCCGCGAATGAATGCTGCCGAAGAAATGTTCAAACCAAAATGAAGTTTCCGAAACTGATAACAAACGCCGAAACAAAGAAAAGCTGTGTATATTCTACATTCTGGATGAAGTTCGATCTGATAAAAGCTGGATCTGAGATCAATAGAAGACAACACTTTTACACCATTAAAATTTTGAAGAAGTTCTTCCATCGTTTGCGGCCTGTCTGTTTCAGGAATGATGATAGTATTGATTTGTCTCGAATCTAAGACAAGCCTGATCGATCCATTTTTCTTCTCAACAACATGTAATGGATTGTTGTATGAGCTTACTGCAGGCTCAATAATGCCCTCGTCAAGCATAGATTGTACTTCTGTTCTAACACGGTCCCTATAATGTGCTGGAACTACGTATGGTCTAACACAAAGTTTAGTATGCTCACGAACACAAAATTGGTATTGAAATCCCTTGATTGTTCCTGTTTTGTGAATAAAAACTGTGGAATGTGCTTGTAAAATCTCAAAAAGGTCCTGCCTATCAGTGTCATTACAGTTCTCAATTGTTTGAATTTTATTCTGAATTAACTCATTAATATCAAATATGCTGTCGATATCATCCCTGTCAGTACTTGCAGAGTGATTGTTAGTGTCTAGTTCCGTCGAAAATTCCGAACTGTTGTCTAACAGAAGGTAAAGCCGATTAATTTCCTCGTCATGGTTTGAGAGCCAATCCTCAAATTTCAAATCTGTTGACTTACCTTCTCTCTCTAAACTTATTTCAGTATCGTGTAAGTTTAAGATTGCTTTGTATTCGTTCAAAAAGTCTACTCCCAATATAATTTCAGTCGACAATAATGGAACAATTATAAAGTTCATAGAGAAGTTGTGGCTTTCACAAAACAATTCTAAGTTGGTTTGTTGCCGTACATCTACACATTTTCCGACGATTGCACCTTGTAATTTAATCTTACGTGACGGAAGTGTGGGGCAATCGTTCGATTTGTTGCATTTGCTAAAGGCTGTTTCACTAATTACTGAAATGGGACTGCCAGAGTCAAGTACTGCCGTAAATTTTACGTCATTTACTGTAATGTGAATCACAGGATAAGCAATGTTGTTATGTTTTACGTCGTGTTCCTGGAGTACAAAGTCCCTAATGCCTTTCATTTATACGTAATTACTAGCTACGGCAGCTGCGTCGTCATTTTCATAAGTACGTTTTGTGGCTGCCAGCAGTATGAGTCATTGCCTATCGTCTCTTTGTTGGCACGCGTCGTTATTGGGATTTGGAGACCTAACTTCTACAAATTCACCTTGTCGAGAGGGCCCTGCCCTGTTTGAATCCCGCCAGTTCTGATGCAATTCAGGTCTGTCGTTACGATCATATCGTCTGTCGTCATGTCGGTAGATTCCATAGTTTCTTTCTTGTCGGTCACGTAGTGGAGAATTTCTCCCTGAATCGTAACTGCGCGCTGGACCGTTGCATCTAAAGTTATTCTGTCTCCCTTGATAATAATTATTTGGTTCCCATATTGTCTGTTTCTCTGATTGTCGCTGTGATAGTCATTAGCACGGAGAGGTGATCTTTTCCTGTAATTATTACTAGACCACAGATTTATAGGTCGTAAAAAAGTGTGTTTTAGGCACCTAAAATAGGCTCCTTCAATAGTTCATTTAGGCTATATAAAACCTAAAATAGGCTCTAATAAAAATGATGCAGAGAAAATAAAAATAAATTAAATTACACAGTGTTGACAGTATGAACATCTTATTTCTCATTAAAACAAGGAGATTGAATATTTACACAGTTACAGACCACAACAATCTACAACATTAATGTTGAACATAACTCATAATATTTTTGAATTCTTGACAGTATGAACATCTTATTTCTCATTAAAACAAGGAGATCGAATATTTACACAGTTACAAACCACAGCAATCTACAACATTAATGTTGAACATAACTCAAAATATTTTTGAGTTCCTTGCTGGCTTCACAATAAATAACCAAAATATTTCTAGGTTTTCTAGTGAAAAACTGTGGCACTTGTCAGTCAGAATCAATTTATACGCTGAAAGAGAACGTTCTACATCAACAGATGTGACGGGGGCGTACTTCATTTTCGGCACATGTTGGACAGGAATGCTGCAGTCAGGAGTGCTGGATTTTCCACTAAGTATGTCGGCAGCTGCACACAACTCCTTCACGCCAGTGTTCTTCTGCAAAACCGTTTGCATTTTTGCCCATACTTTTTCCCCTACTTCACCTGGCGCTTCATTAGTTTTCATTTTGACTTCTTCAAGCAAATAAATATTGTCGTAGATAGGTCTCCTTGAGCATTCTAATTTTGAAATTATTCTTGCCATAAATGTGTAGTGGGCCCTAATGTAAGATAAGTCCCATGTTAAAGAAGAATCTTTGAGTAACTCCATTGCTGCATTTACGGTTGCAGCATCCTCCGGTATATTTTCAACCACCTTCTGGACAGCTGAGAGATGCGTACTATAGTATTCTGCTGCTATCATCCATGTGCCCAGCGGGCGACAACAGGCTCTGGCGGCAATCGAACATCAAGAAGCTGTTGTTTGAATGCCTGTGGTCTTGGTGGTGCCTTAACAAAAATTTTCTTCACCATAGATATTACTTTATTTACTTTAGGAAATTGTAGCCTTACTTGCTCTGCTATGCGGTTGATCCCATGCACTACACAAGTTACGTGCAGCATCAATGGGTAGAATACTTTTAATAGTTGAAAAGCAGCTATCATATTTGCAGCAGCATCAGTGACGGCCAGAAGCATCTTACTCTCATCCACTCCGTTTGGGTATAGCACCTTAAGCCCATTTTTCACAAACTGTGCTATTGTTTGTTGGTTAGTTTTTGCAGGCTGTTTTGAGTAAATCAAATGAGCCCTGGATGGAGCATCTGGATCTAGCTTGCCAATAATCAGGTTTGCAATGTAACGGCCAAGACTGTCAGTAGTTTCATCCACAGAAATCCATATATAAGATTCTCCAACATCTTCTCGGATTCTGCGCAATACAGCATTGTAAGCTGAATCCAAATAATTCTTACGTAAAGTTGACTCTGCAGTAACAGACTGATGGCAGTACTTCTCAAGAAAACCTCTGAAAATAGGGTTTTCTAGTTTCCGAAAGGGGATGTTTGCTGCAACGAGTGCATGACACAAATCACTGCAGAACTGGTTTTTTTTCGGAGGATTCACCAGATTTATTGGTTAAAAGAGTTTGCTTAAATTTTGACTTTCGTTCAACATTAGCTTTTTGTGCGATTCCATCTGCATGCTGAGTTAAGTGAGATTTCTTAACACTCGAAACCTAATACGAGAGAAAAGAGAAATGCAGTTTAGAATCGCATATAAAGAGTATTTCGTGTTACTAAAGGATAGCGATAAAAAATAATCCTAAGTGACAGGAAAATAAGAAGTCTAAGAAAAACATCAACTAACCTCCTTGTTGCATGCTTGGCAGAAAATAATTTTCCCTTCTGTTGTATAATGCGGAAAATCTTGCAGCCACTGCCTTATATGAGTAGATTTCGAACTAGCTGTTTTCGGCATGGCGTAGTATTCTCACACAGAAACTAGAATTTAGAACTTAGAACGTCAGTAACACTTAACACGTCGGTCGCTACACAATGTACTGATTTGTTTTCGCTGGGAAAAAGTGAACGATGGGCTGTTTCTTTTTCATTTTACTGCCGTGCATGGGAGCGGTAGGGGAAGTACCGTACTCGTTGCTGGACATATGGCACCTGACAGATGGCCGCCCCTTCTGAACAAGCGAATGGAATCTACCGGTGCTTCAGATGAAAACATCTCACTACTGGCAAATTATTTTTCGAAGCGGAAAATTCACGTATAATACCTTTCACGAAACACAGTAGTTTGATAGGACTGCTTGTAGACAGCAGCGAGAAAATGCGCGAAGGGCAGTAATTTAGCTATAGAGGGCGTCTACGATTAACACTGTGAGTTTTTAATCGGTGCTCAGCATAAGGCCTATGATACCGTTTCTTTGCGAAAATACACAGCTGGCCAGAATCCAACGAACGAAATATTTTCAGATATAACATTTAGTACTCCCACGTTCGATTCTAATGTGTAACTCAAATCTTTGACCGGTTCCCATTCGCTCACCGAAGTTAAGCACTGTCGCGCTCGGCGCGTACTTGGATGGATGACCATTCAACCGTGTCGAGTGCTGTTGGTAGTAAGGCAAGCAAAGGAACACCAAACAGTCTCTAACGACCTTCGCCTTCGACGAGACGTAAAGCCCTAAGTTTACTTCCTTTTTCTAGTCTTTGAAAACACAAGAACTCTATGTCAGATTAACGAAATAGGTACTTTTTAGGATTTTGATGCACAAATAGGCGAAATTAGGCGTCAACGTTGAAATACGCAATCTTAGGTCCTATAGAACTGACGGTATTCAATTTAGTTGATGTGACGTCATAAGCGAGTGACTGCGTGTGAGATCGCTCTCTAAGTTTTTCACATATTTTTAGGTTTTAGATACATATTTTAACGGGTTTTGTGATAATATTTACTATATAACTGACGTATTAGTGGTTTCTTCATTCACCTCTGCCTTTCGTGTGTTGTGACCTGATATTTGTGAGTGTTTCGTATCGAGCAACTTAACCTCTTGCCTGTCTTTACATTCCGCGCTGACCAGTTGCAGCTGTAGCAGCGCATCGAAAGCTAAGTACTAATTAATTGTTTGTGTACAGTGGTTTATTTAGGAACTTTAGTAGTCTTCAACCGGTGTTCTTGGTGTTTTCTGGTGAAATAATTTCAGAAGAACCTTTTGGGAACTGTTTTCAGCTTCGTTACTGTGTCTTCTTATTATAGTAGCGGAACTTAGAAAAAGTAAAATTTTACCAGGAGTGAGAAGTGTGGGCTTTGCCGTAGGTTCGTGAGTAGTGGATTGCGGTGTGAGACTTGTTCGAAGTATTTTCACTGGGGGGAATGCAGTGGGGAAGCCAGTGGGCATTCTGGTGAGATCCTCTCCTGGAACTGCAGGTTATGTAGCAAGAGTAAGTTGATAGAGGAGCAGGAGCGTAAGATCTGTGCCCTTCACGTGCAGTTGAAAAACGCACAGGAGGAGCTAGATAGGATGAGGAGGGAGAAGGGGGTTGGGGAATGGGAGCTGGCTGTTGGCAAGAGATCTGCTAGGAGAAGAAGATTTTCAGATAGTTTTACTATTGGTGTTTACAATAGATATGACCAACTGTCAGAGTCTAGTGGAGAGGAATCTCTAGTAGTTGTAGATATAGGAAGTATGCAGCAGACCTCAGTAGTTACTGTGCTTAGAGCAGTTGCAAAGTCGAAGAGGAAGAAGAAGGTTCTGCTGTTAGGTAGTTCTCATGGCAGAGGTGTAGGCCAGCAGTTGCAGGAAGTGCTGGGGAGTCAGTACCAGGTCACCAGCATTGTGAAGCCTAATGCAGGGTTGGCTCAGGTGACTGTTAACATAGGAGGGTTATGTAGCGATTTTACTAAAGAGGATCAGGTAGTGATTGTGGGTGGGGCTGGTAATAGTATTGATAGGGATGGGGAGTATAACAAAGATGGTGACCTGGAAAAGATAGCCACTCAGACTGGCAACACGAATGTGCATTTCGTGGACCTGTTTCAGCGTCACGATCGGCCTCATCTTGATACAGCCGTCAGGCGTAATAACATGAGACTTGGGGGTGCGCTGATGACAGAAAGCATGGGTCACATTTCAGTGGTGTCGGTGGAGTCTATCAGCAGGACGGGTTTCACTAGACATTGATTGCACCTCAACAGGTATGGGAAGGGGAGGTTGGCAAAGCTTATAGGTGACAGCATAGGTGGGGTTGGTGGGATCACTCGTGGGAAAATTCCTGCAGTAGTGGGTGTTAGAGCTGCACCTTTTTTAGATTGAAGTCAGCTGATAAGTATTCCTGCTTAAGGAAAGTCTCTCTAACAAGGGAATCACTTTTGACAAAGGTTAGATATCCGAGTAATGAGGGAATTACTATATTTCATCAAAATATACAAGGTATTAGAGATAAAGTTAGTGAACTGCTTATAGATGTTGACTCTGAAATTATTGGTATATCTGAACACTTGTTAAATAAGAAGATAATTCAGAGGCTTCCTTTACCAGGATACAGGTTGGCTGGCAGCTTTTCGAGGAGCTCTTTGCGGTGTGGGGGAGTAGCCATGTATGTGAAAAACGGCATCCCATTTGAGTCAATTGATGTTTCAAAGTACTGCACTGAAAAGGTGTTTGAATGTTGTGCAGGTGTGGTGAAATTTAACGGAGCTAAACTTCTAACTGCCGGCCGGAGTGGCCGAGCGGTTAAAGGCGCTACAGTCTGGAACCGCACGACCGCTACGGTCGCAGGTTTGAATCCTGCCTCGGGCATGGATGTGTGTGATGTCCTTAGGTTAGTTAGGTTTAAGTAGTTCTAAGTTCTAGGGGACTTATGACCACAGCAGTTGAGTCCCATAGTGCTCAGAGCCATTTGAACCAAACTTCTAACTGTTGTTATTTATAGATCCCCAGACTCCGATTTCACAACATTTTTGCTAAAGCTAGAGGAGGTTCTTGGCTCACTGCATAGGGAATACAAAAAGTTAGTTATATGTGGTGACTTCAATATTAATTGTATAAGTGATTGTGCATGGAAGAGGATCTGGTAGACCTCTTTAATTCATATAATCTTATACAAACCGTATTCTTTCCAACGAGAGTGCAAGGGAACAGTAGAACAACCATAGACAACATTTTTGTTCATTCCTCATTACTAGAAGGCCATTCTGTTAGCAAAAAGGTGAATGGCCTTTCAGATCATGATGCACAAATTTTAACTTTAAAAGATTTTTGAGCTGCAACACGTGTTAAATATGGTCATCAGCTGTTCAGGAAAGCTGATCCAGTTGCTGTAGAGACATTTGTAAACCTTATAAAGGAACAAGAGTGGCAAGATGTTTACAGCGCTGATACAGTAGACGATAAATATAATGCTTTTCTCAAGACTTTTCTCATGCTCTTTGAAAGTTGCTTTCCGTTGGAACGTTTAAAACAGGGTACTAGCACAAACAGGCAGCCTGGGTGGCTGACTGGAGGGATAAGAATATCTTGTAGAACAAAGTGGCAATTATATCAAAACGTTAGAAACAGTCAAATTCTAAATGCAGCAGCCCATTACAAACAGTATTGTAAGGTGCTTAAAAATGTTATTAGGAAGGCAAAAAGTATGTGGTATGCAGATAGAATAGCTAAGTCTCAGGATAAAATTAAAACCATATGGTCAGTCGTAAAGGAAGTTGCTGGTCTGCAGAGTCAGGTCGAGGATATAGAATCAGTGCGTAGTGGGAATGTCCGTGTTACTGATAAGTCGCATATATGTACAGAATTTAATAATCACTTTCTGAATCTAGCAGGTGAACTAAATAGAAACCTAGTCCCAACAGGGAATCGTATAGCGCTCTTAGAAAAAAGTGTTCCGAGACTGTTACCTGAAATTCTCGTCCATGATACTGACAAGGGAGAGATTGAGTTAATAATTAAATCACTAAAGACCAAGAACACTCATGGATATGACGGGGTATCTAGCAGAATACTGAAGTATTGTTCTATGTATGTTAGCCCAGTTCTCAGCCATATCTGTAACTTTTCCTTTAGGAGTGGTCGGTTTCCTGACCGATTAAAGTACTCGGTAGTTAAGCCACTTTATAAAAAGGGAGACATTGATAATGTTGACAATTTTAGACCTATTTCTATGCCATCGGTGTTTGCTAAAGTTATCGAGAAGATTGTATATACAAGGTTACTGGAGCATTTAAATTCACATAATTAGCTGTCAAATGTTCAGTTTGGTTTTCGAAATGGTTTAACAACTGAAAATGCTATATTCTCTTTTCTCTGTGAGGTTTTGGACGGATTAAATAAAAGGTTGCGAACGCTAGGTGTTTTATTTGATTTAACGAAGGCTTTTGACTGTGTTGACCACAAAATATTACTGCAGAAGTTGGACCATTATGGTGTAAGGGGAGTAGCTTACAATAGGTTCGCCTCTTACTTTAAGAACAGAAAGCAGAGGGTACTTCTACGCAATATTGAGAGTGGTAGTGATGTTCAGTCTCAATGGGGCACTGTTAAGTGGGGCGTTCCCCAAGGGTCAGTGCTGGGGCCACTGCCGTTTCTTATTTATATAAATGATATGCCTTCTAGTACTACAGGTGATTCAAAAATATTTCTGTTTGCTGCTGACACCAGCTTGATAGTGAAGGATCTTGTGTGTAACATTGAAACAGCAACAAATAATGTAGTTCATGAAATAAGTTCGTGGCTTGTGGAAAATAATTGATGCTAAATCACAGTAAGACTCAGTTTTTACATTTTCTAACTCACAATTCAACAAGAACCGATATTTTGATCAGACAGAATAGGCATATTATAAGCGATACAGAACAACTCAAGTTCCTAGGCGTTCAGATAGATAGTAAGCTGTTGTGGAAAGCCCATGTCCAGGATCTTGTTCAGAAGCTAAATGTTGCTTTATTTACCATTAGAACAGTATCCGAAATAAGTGACACTTCAACACGAAAAGTAGTCTGCTTCGCATATTTTCATACGCTTATGTCATATGGTATTATTTTTTGGGGTAATTCTTCTGATTCAAAAAGGGTATTTTTGGCTCAAAAACGGGCTGTTCGAGCTATATGTGGTGTAAGTTCGAGAACCTGTTGTCGACCCTTATTCAAAAATCTGGGAATTCTGACATTACCCTCACAGTATATATTTTCTTTAATGTCGTTTGTTGTTAGCAATATTAGCCTATTCCCAAGAGTTAGCAGCTTTCACTCAGTTAATACTAGGCAGAAATCAAATCTGCATGTAGAATGCACTTCCTTGACTCTTGTGCAGAAAGGAGTGCAGCATTCTGCTGCATCCGATTTCAATAAGCAACCACAAGAACTCAAAAATCTTAGCAGTAGCCCAAACTCTTTTAAGTCTAAACTGAAGAGTTTCGTCATGGCTCACTCCTTCTATCCTGTCGAGGAGCTCCTGGAAGAGCTAAAAAATTAAGCAAATTCCAGTGTTACATTGTTGATTTTCTTCATTTAAACTTACGACTTGTCACCTGAATATGTTTTTTATATATTTCATTCTATCTGTTTCTAATATCGTGTTATAATTTCATGTATTGACTCGTTCCATGACCATGGAGCCTTCTCCTTAATTTGGTCCCACGGAACAATAAATAAATAAATAAAATAAATAAGTACCAACTTATATGCAAAATGGAGTTTAGGAAAAAAATCGGTTTTATCCTAAAGATCCGTGATCTATTTTTTACATATGAATAATAAAACACTTATAAAGAGTATTTGGTATAAAAAAAGACCGAAGTGTTAGGTAAATACGAAGCATGAGCGCATATCAACAAGCCACCTTGCTGCACGCTGGGCAGAAAATATATTTTTTTTTCCGTCTGTCGTATAGTGTGGAAAAACTTGGAGCCACTGTCTTATATGATGAAATAGGCACTTTTTAGGATATTAAAGCCGAAATAGGCAAAAATAGGCACTAACGTCGAAATAGGCTTTTTTAGGCCCTATAGAATTAACGCTATTAAGTGTAAAGAGTCATGAAACGCTTTAAGTACAAATTTTTATGAAAATAGGAACTCAGGAACAAAATAAGTTTTTACCTAAAATCCGCGGTCTAATTATTACTACTCTGCCAATGGTTGCCATACCGGTGGTGTATGTTTTGGTCACGATTTACATTGAAAGAATAGCCTTGTCGTGTCCAGTTATTATTTCTGTCATCGCGGAATTGTGACGGATGTGACCTGTTATTGTTGGGTTCCTGTTTTCGCGTTCCGCGATTGTCAGTGTCAATTTCCAATTCTTGTAACAGTCCTTGCAAAGCTTCAATGTTGTCTTTGCAACTTCCTGCCAAAATAATATGTCGTAAATGTTCAGGCAATTTGATTAAGTAAATGCGGATGAGTTCTGAGGGGCTGTATGGGTTTGACAGGTACTGATTCTTGTGCAACATGTCTTCAAAATATTTCACAAGACTGGAAAATTCAGATTGTTCGAAACGTTTCATCATTATGATGCTATATTTTATTCGGTCATGTGTAGCATGAGACCAATATGCTGAGAGGAAGGCATGATAAAAATCTCCTTCACTGTGACAATCGTGAATGACCGATCGCATTCTTACAGCTGCTTCATTCTCCAGGTAGCCACACATAAATTCTGACCTGTGCTGCAACGACCAGTTGGGAGGAAAACAATGAGAGAATTGATGGAGCCACGCTTGTGGATGAATGTCGTTGGCAGAATTTTTAAACGTTTTGAATTTACGTGTAGTAATGAACAGCTCATAGTCAAAATCATTGTGTCGGCGAGTAGCATATCGGTTATTGTTACGCCATGTCGGCGGTTCCATCTCAAAATTCGGTGCACCTTGCCAATTTTTTTCATAATTTCCGAAATGCCCTGTGTTATTATTTTGTGGCTTTTCCGTATTTCTAAGTCACTCTTCCCGTGTTGGAGCGCGAGTGTCCTCTGAAATATGTAATTTTTGTATTACTTGTGCCAACTGATCTTGTACTTCCCGGATTTCTCTTTTGTGTTGCGTATTAATTTGATTCTGATTTTGTTTGAATTTCTTAATTTGTTCATACTCTTCTGTGTCAGTGATGGCTACAAGACTTGTGTCATTCAGATCATCATCTACCTTTGCAGATAAGTTAATGAACTGATCCGAAAGTTCGGCTACTTTCTCCGATAGTGTACTTATTTCCTCAGTGTGTTTTTCTCACCAAGTTTCAGAGTGTCCATTTGTGTTGAAATCGTATCTACTGTGTCCTTTAAGTTTTCCTGAGTTTTTGCAAGTAGCGTAACCGAAGCGGTAGATGCAACTGAGTCAATTTTAGCCCAAAAGGTCTCATGATTTTCATGAACAATGGTTTGCAGTTCTTTTATGGCTGCTTCGTGATTCTGTAATGCATTTTCATGGCGCGAAAAAATTGGTTGAAAATGCTCACAAATTTTTGTTTTTACGTCATTACAGACTTTTTCACATTTCGATTCAATGTTATGTAACTCATTAGTTAAATCTTCACGTGTTTGTTCAAGTGTGGTGTCTAACTCTTGAAGCTTTTGCTGTGTTTGTCTCTAATTTTGTTCCATTATGTCTAACTGTTGCTGTGTTTGTCTCTGGCGTTGTTCCATTGTGTCTAACTTTTGAAGATTTTGTTCCATTGTGTCTAACTGTTGCTCTGTTTGTCTCTGGTGTTGTTCCATTGTGTCTAACTTATGAAGCTTTTGTCCCATTTGTTGCATTAATTGTAATAACAATGTACTGGTGTCTGAAACATGTTCCTCAGTGCTATTCGGCAATGCATTAGAACCGGCAATATTCGCATTTTGAAAAGCAGGAAATGTGTCTTGACTTATCTGAGAAAACGGCGAGGACGCAAAACCTGATTCTATAGTATTTGCAAGATTGTGTCCTGTCATTTCGGATTCCTGAGGCAAGCTGGTGCCGACCGATTGATCGATAATGCTTCCCTGTTCACTAATTGTTTCACTGTCTACGCCATTATTTGCCGCCCGCTCCATTTCCCTATGCACAATTACCTAATAACCACTTTGAATGTCTATTAATTCATTACACAGTGGTGCTTATAAGCTACGCTCGTCGTCACTATTATTTCTCAGTTTACTTTGGAGCCTAGTGTTACGTTTTTCACGCGCCATTATTGTCACAATATTTTACACAATAACACAGAAAAGCACAATTTGAAGAGCAAAATAAGAAAACACATTAACATAGCACTGGAAATAATATCTAGTTAATCGCAAACGCAGCTGTGAAATACTTGGTGCAAATCTACATGCATGCCACAACTGTTTTACTGTACAACAATGAAAGACTGCAACTACAAAGGAGATTCTCTCTGCAATTACGCGCTAGCAATAAACAATAGCTACATTAATTACACAAACTACAAGAAAAAATCAGAAGATTCCAGTGAGGTATCCTCGGCTGAGGATCGACATATGAAACGTCCCCTTACAAAACTTAATGAATAACTGTGCTGATAAACCTCTTACATTATTTACTTTTCAGACAACTGAGCAAAACTGAACGTACTCAGACATTTCGCTCTTTATCTATTCTGCTCAACACTAAACTGACACACAATATTTTTAGCGCAACGCAATCTGACTTTCAAAAATCCCTACAAAAGAATGGCCCTGACTGACCTTAACCTATACCTTTCACAAATCACTTACCTCACCAATAATCTTCGTTACTCGAACTAATGCAATACAGCGAGCGCCACTACTGCCAGCTAAATAAAAGATTCAAACTACTGAAGGCACTAACTACTGATAGGCATAATTAGCAAATGAAAGATTTTGATAGAGAACAAACAATGTATTTACCTTAATAGTGTTCAAAAGTCATAATATATATAGCAGTTCAAGACATCCAGTCTTACAAATTTCAAAACTCCGCCATTTCTCTCCCCACATCCACCACTGCTGGCGGCTCACCTCCAACTGCGCAACGCTATGCGCTGTTAACAGCCAACTGCCCAACACTACAATGGCCAACAACAATGCAAACCAGCCACAGACTGCACACAGCACAGCCAGTGATTTTCATACAGAGCGCTACGTGGCGTTACCAATATAAAAACCTAAGCAGCCTACTTACACTACGTGCGAGTAATATCGATCAACCTCTTTTTTGCATTATCTGGTGGGACATGTATTTTCGTTGTTTGTACACCATATTAAAAATAAATGTCAACTCTTTTGAAAAGTTCTAGAACTGACTGAAAAAAGAATAACAATAAACTTGAGTTTGGAAACGCAAAAATGCACAGAGTACTCGGAACACTTGTTGACAGAACATCTGAAAGATGTATTTCTGTGTCACAGTATTACAGGTACACGTCAATGAAAGCTTTAGATTAGATTAGAGATTAGATTCAGTTTTCGTTCCATAGACCCAAAAAAATGAGATGATTCTCGTGAGTGTGGAACATGTCAGAATGTGTAACACAAACATTTCAATGTAATACTTACTACCCTGAACATTTGTCAGGAGACTGTCGAAATAGGTGAATACAATGTGGTTAAATGGGACAGCAAATATTTACAGAACAACTTGGCGGCAGCCATATGTGTGGCTCGCGATACATTGACCTTCGGTCGCTTTAGTGTGTACTACTACAAAGCAAATTACTCCCAGATCTGAGGAGGTTTCGTAATATGTTAGGTTTTAATATCGATTCGAATTAACTCTTGTGCTTCCTGATATTTGATTGGTTGTATTGATGTTCCACTAACTTTCTTCCTGCTTCCTTATCAATGGAAGCCTGCTACTCCACAAGTGATGTATTCTTTTTCTTCTTATTTTGAATCAACAGTCTTCTGAATGGTTTTATGCAGCCTGCACCGATTCCTCTCCTGTGACAACCATTTCATTTCGGAATAGGACTTACACCCTATGTCCTCAGTTATTTGCTGGATGTGTGTCAGTGTCTGTCTTCCTCTACAGTTTTGCCCTCTACAGCTCCCTCTAGGGCCATGGAAGTTGTTTCCTGACACATGTCGTATCATCTGTTCCTTCTTCCTGTCGGTGTTTCCATACATTCCTTTCGTCGCCGATTCTGCGAAGAACTCCCTTCCTTGCCTTATCTGTTCACCTAACTTTCAACATTCTCCTGTAACACCACGTCTCAGATGCTTCGAGTCTCTTCAGGCCCAATTTTCCAACAGTCCATGACACACTACTACACAGTTCTGTGCTCCAAATGTACATTCTCAGGAACGTATTCCTCAAATTAAAGCCTTTGTTAGATACTAGTGGACTTCTCTTGAGCAGGAATGCTCTTTTTGCTAATGCTAGTCTGTTTATTACGTCCTCCTTGCTGCGTCTGTTATGGGTTATTTGCTGCGTAGGTAACAGAATTCCTTAACTTCATCTACTTCGTGATCACCAATTCCGAGGTTTTCCCTGCAACCTCTCTGTCTTTGGTTTGCACTCAATCCATATGTATTGTTGTACATATATTTATCTTTAAAAATTCTATGATAGCCTTCAGTTGAACTGCCTATTGATGTACTCAACATGTGGAATCTATAGTCTCAGAGAAATTCGACTGTATATCTTAAGTCCTTTTTTCTTCCGTGTTCCACTTCTTTGCACCTTGATTCTTCCTGACTAGTCTTTTAAGCTTCAGCCCCCTGTTCATCATTACTAAATTGTGATCTGAGTATATATATCTGCTCATGGGTACCTCTTGTGGTCACAAATTGATTTTGAAATTTCTGCCTCACCATGACTTCATTTTCCTCTGTGGATTAACAAATGGAATTAACCTGCGAGCCCATGTCTTCTACGCTGAAAAATGTCAGTTATGATGCAGACTACTTTCTGTTAAGCTGTTGGGTCGAATTTTATAGCAAACGAGAGGGAAAAGATCTCGAGCACACGGAAAGACAAACAGTGGAAGGCGTCGCTCAGTCCGCATGCTTGAGATCGAGATGGAGGAAGTGTTTTACATTTATTGGACGAAAGTCTTGGAACCAGTGTGCGACACTAGCGGCAGAAGAAGGCTTGGATCACACTCTTGTCTGGGCCGTACTTCATTTTTGCTGTATCTGTATTATCATTAGCATGTATACACCCAAAGGCACAAAGTAGTCCGTAGCAGACTGAAATTCTGCCAATGCCTCTTCCAAAAGTGTCTGGCAGATGCGCTGTTGACATGTAAATCTTTATTTACTGACCGGTTGAGAAATGATTGTTCTGATTTTTCATAATCAGCACGTGCAGGCTGGTGACAACGGAAACGCAATTGCAGAAAGATATCAGCACCGTTTCTCGGCCATTGTCAAGGGGGGGGGGCAGTAGGATGATAGCTAAATAGGACCGTAAGTGCTACCACAGGGATTAAATAAGTTCATCATGATGACATACGCATTAGTGTATTGGCTACTTTGCTGGAGGATGTACGCGGTCAACAAAGACTACGTATGTGATTCACGCACGATCGCGAACCGACAGATCTTCACGACCATGTGCATGAATATGTGACGCTGACAACCAGGATCCTTGGACAGTTCGGGGAGGCTCCGCTGCTTCCTACTCTCTTTCTTCAGTGTACTTAGCATTTTGCTGTCTACGCTAAACCAAACAACGATGTGCAGACACCACAGCGTCGCCTCTTCAAACAGTGCAGTCGTTACATCGAAGTGCATAGCGATGCATTTCCAACATGGACGTTATATTATGCTATCATGTGCCATGTATTGATCTCACGTTGATCAACTCCTATGAACAAGTGTTCAGATCTCAGAAAAGTACATTTTCGGAGGACTTTTTCTATGCTTATTAACACACCAAAGATATCCTATACTTTTTGGCACACGATATACATTTATTTCTGCTTTATAGTGTTAATGGCAGATGTTGCTATATTAATGATTTGTTACAACGCTACATTTTTCTGGATACTAGTGTTCTACGTCTAAAACTGCGTCTCACTTTAAGTAATCGATAGAGTCTACAGTGACCTTGTAGTCTTGCACGATATGTCGTGTTTGTTTTGCGCTCGGCATATCACGCACCTTTCCCCGGGAATTACATCAGTTCAGGTCTCATGTGTGCAGGGACAGTAATTACTAAAATACGATAGGAGGGTCACCACTGTTACCGTCATTTGAGTACTTCCTAAATGTCCATACTTGGCAGACTGTTAATTAATTGGTACCTTCACAAGCACACGAATCAAAGTAATAAGCGTTTTACGAGTGGTGTGGCGTCTGTCACAAATTATACGACTAAACTCAAGTGCTGTTTGGTTGTTGGAATTTTTATAAGACATTCTTTAGTTGTATAGCTTTTGCAGCTCTAGTTGGTTATGAACAAATAATAACACACACCTTCCACACACTTTAAACCTTTGAGTCTATCCAAATGTGTGAACGTGTAAATAAAGCATTGGCAGGACAAGTCGACCTTGTCACACCAGCAAAAAGCACAACGTGCGTCTGAAATTTACTGCAGCGGATGGTATTTACAACGCAGAATAAGTAAATATTTCACACTAATCACAATGAATGACAATATTTCGTAAATGCAATAATATATAGAACATTGAGTATAAAATAGTAATTGGTTTTTGATCTTGTGCATTTACGCTGCAGAATTTGTCAAGGAAATCTCCATGGTGGAATCAGAACGTTCAGTTACCGCCATCGCAAATAGCTAAATGATTCCCTCTATTGTGTGCACAAGTAGTGGTTTAGAAGTGGATCAAATGAAACAGACATACTTTGATATGTCATTAGCCGTGACGGTAAGCGAGTGTGATGTGGCGTCAACACTGTCCTCTCCTCAGATCGTTTTCTGTCATCGGTTCTACTGTCACTAGAGGTGAATACCCAAATAACTATTGATATTCTGATTAAGATTTGAAGATGGTGATCAATGATCCAAGTAGACAGTCTGACAACAATTTGTTTGTTATTACTGAATCGAATTAAAGAAAGGAATACAGTACTGAAATATTTAATTCCGTTTGTGAGGGACCGCGAGGACATTTTTCTTTTCTCTTCACCTCAGAGGAGCACTTGCACTCTTTGTCAGTTATTTACTGGTTATATCCAAATCTCTGTCTTGCCAAACAGTTTTTTTCCCTCTACAGCTCCCTCTAGTGCCATGGCGGTTATTCTCTGATGTCTTAATCGATGTCCTGTCATCTTGTCCCTTCTTCTTGTCAGTGTTTTCCGTATGTTCCATCCTTCACAGATTCTACGCAGGACCTCCTCATTCCTTAACTTAGCAGTCCTCCTAATTTCCAACATTCTTCTGTAGCACCACATCTCAGACACTTGGATTTCTTCTCTTCCAGTTTTCCCACTGTCCATGAGTCACTACCATATAAAGCTGTGCTCCAGATGTACGACCTCAAATATTTCTTCCTCAAATTAACCCCTCACTGCACCAAGAGGATGGGGGATGAGGGAGGTACTTTATGCCCCCATCTATTGAAAACACAGTAATCTAGTCACTTACTTTATAACTTAAAATACTGAAAAAAAAAGTTTTTAATGAGGTCTTCTACCATATTACAAAAATGTTTTAAATTTTTCTGTTAAACATAAACCAAAGATTTAAGTTTTAAGAATGAACCTCAAAATTTAAGTCTTACTAACAGACATGACTTTTCACAGTTCATTTCATATTAAATATTTTTACATTTCTGACACTGCTTACACATCAATATGTCACTAAAAAGTACGTTGTCCGTAAAAGTCAACAGTAACTAACGAGATTTTTGTGGTCATAAAATGCCCTCTCCGTGCTTGTTAGCGTTATTGACAGTGCTTTGGTTTTGCTGAGAGTGTGCTAAAAGTAATTCTCATGCTCTACACCTTAACTTATCAGTCAAAAGTGTGTTGGTAACGTAAGTTAACAACAAATAACACGTTGTGTTTTATGGTTTTAGGTTGGCCATAAAGTTACCCCTCTCCCCCTCTCCCCCCCCTCCCCCCCCCTCCCACCACACACACACACACACACACACACACACACACACACACACACACACACACGGCTTGGTAATACACATTATGGAAGATTCATTGGTATTGCATAGTGGTGAGGCAGAGGTTTGATAGATTACTAATCACAATGTCCTCGGTCACGGGTTCGAAACCCGCCACTGCTTAAATACTGATTAATCACCAGCATTGGCAGCCGAAGACTTTCGGCATAAGAAGTCACCTTCATTCTGCCAAAGGCATTGTCAAAGAGAACGCAGGAGCGGAGAGGGGTTCAGGGCACTGTCTTGTCCTTGCGGTGGGAAAATGCCGGTAAAGGCATGATCAATGGCATGAAGATACAGAAGGCAATGGAAACCACTGCATTACAGACACATAACGTGTATCCACAGGGCATGTGGCTTGCAAATGAGAAAGTGTCATGATGATCTCTAGATTGGCAAAAGATTCCAGAATAGTCCCCCATTCGGGTCTCCAAGAGATAATTGCCGAGGGGGAGGTGACCATGAGAAAAAGATTGAACAACCAACGAAAGTATAATGTTCTAAGAATCGGGACATGGAATGTCAGAAGGGTGAACGTGGTAGAGAAGCTACATAAAGCTGAAAAGGGAAAGGCAGAAGCTCAGTCTAGACATAGTAGGGGACAGTGAAGTGAAATTGAAAGAAGGATTTTTGATCACTGAGTATAGGATAATATCAACATCAGCGGGAAATTGGTATAACGGGAGTAGGATTCGTTATGGAGGGGCGGGAAGAGAGTGTGTTAAAGTGAACTGTTCAGTGATAGGGTTGTTCTTATCAAAATCGACAGCAAACTAACAACGGCAACGATAGTTCAGGCATACGTGTTGACGTCGCAAGCTGAATATGAAGAGAAAGAGAAAGTATATGAGAGTATTGAAAGGGCAATACAGTACATACAGGGAAACTAAAATCTAATAGCGATGGAGGACTGGTATGCAGTTTTAGCGGAAGGAATGGAAGAAACGCTTACTGGAGAGTACGGGGTTCGGACAAGGAATGAGAAAGGAGAAAGACTAACTGAGTTGTAAATAAATTACAGCTAGTAATATCGAATACTCTGCTCAAGAATCACAAGAGGAGGTGGTACACTTGGAAAAAGCGGGAGGAACGGTGAGATTTTACTTAGATTACTTCATGGTCTAACAGACATTCCGAAATCAAATACTGGATTGTAAGGTACACCAGGAGCAGATATAGTCTCAGAACACAATTTAGTAGTGATGAAGAGTAGGCTGAAGTTTAAGAGACTAGTGAGGAAGAAACGATGCGTAAAGAGGTGCGTGTGGTATGGTAGTGCAAATGACTGAAGAGATAAGCTCGAATTTCTGTGAGGCCTTAGATACTGTGATATGGAATAGCTCAGTAGGCAGTTCAGTTGAGGAGAAAGGGACATCTCAAAAACGGCAATCAGAAATTGGGAAAGAAAAAATAGGTATAAAGAAGGTAATCGCTGAGAAACCATGGGTAACGTAAGATACACTATGGTTGATCGGTGAAAGAAAGAAGTACAAAAATTTTCAAGGAAAATCAGGAATAAAACAACACAAGTCGCCGAGGAATGAAATAAATGGGAAGCGCAAGAAAGCTAACACGGAATGGCTGAATGAAAAACGTGATCTAAAAATGAAATGATTGTTGGAAGGACTGACTCAGCATGTAAGAAAGTCAAAAACGGCCCTCTATGAGGGGAAAGATTTATCTGATGTGAGGAATAGGAGTCGATTTAGAAGAGATAGGGTATCCAGTATTAGAATCAGAATTTAAAAGAGCTTTGGAGGACTTAAGATCAAATAACGCAGAAGGGAAAGATAACATCCCATACAAATTTCTAAAATCATTTGAGGAAAGTGGCAGCAAAATAATTATTCACGATGGTGTGTAGAATGTGTGAGTCTGGCGACATACCATCTGACTTTTGGAAAAATATCATCCAAACAATTCCAAGGATTGCAAGAGCTGACAAGTGCGACAGTTATCCCATTAACAGCTCATGCATCCAAGTTACTGAAAAGAATAATATACAACAGAATGGAAAAGGTAATTGAGGCTGTGTTAGATGACGACCAGTTTGGCTTTAGGAAAGACAAAGGCACTAGAGAGGCAATTATGACGTTGCGGTTGATAATGGAATATAGGGGTAAGCTATAGGGAGAGACGAGTAATATAGAGTATGTACAAGAGCCCAGAGGGAATAATAAGAGTGGACGACCAAGAATGAAGTGCTCGGTTTAGAAACGGTGTAAGACAGGGATGTGTTCCTTCGTCCCTACTGCTCAATCTGTAGATCGAACAAGCAAAAATAGAAATAAAGGAAGATTCAGAAGTGGGATTAAAATTCAAGGCGAAAGGATATCAATGTTACGATTCGCTGATAACATTGGTCTAACCTGAGTGAAAGCGAAGGAGAATTACACAATCTGCTGAATGGATTGAACAGTGTAATGAGTGCAGAAAATGGATTGAGAGTAAACAGAAGAAAGACGAATCTAATGAGAATTAGAAGAAATGAGAATAGCGAGATACTTAACATCAGAATTGATGGTCGCGAGGAAGATGAAGTTAAGGAATTCCACTACCTAGGCAGCAAAATACCCAATGACTGAGGGAGCAAGGAGGACATCAAAAGCAGACTAGCATGGCATAAAGGGTATTCCTGGCCAAGAGAAGTCTACTAGTGTTAAACATAAGCATTAAATGAGGAAGAAATTACTGAGAATTTACTTTTGGAGCACATAATTGTATGGTAATGAAACCTGGACTATGGGAAAACAGGGACAGATGAGAGTCCCTACGTTTCCGACCGACCGCTGTGTCGTCCTCATTAAGCGCCATTGGATGCGGACATGGAGGGGTCCGTTTTCGTGACCGGAGCCGCTGCTTTTCAGTCAAGTAGTTTCTCAATTCGCCTCACAAGGGCTGAATGCACCTCGCTTGCAAACAGCGCTTGGCAGACCCGGATAGACGCTCATCCCAGTGCTAGGCAAGGCCGACAGCGCTTTAACTTCGGTAATCTGACGGGAACCAATGTCACCACCGCCTCAATGTTGTTCCCTCTTATTTCTTATCCGTAATGTACATTACCAATCATTCCGTATAGGTTACTCCTATTTCTCTCCGAATTTCGAACATTTTGCTCATTTTATACCGTCGAACGCTTCATCTAGATCAAGAAATCCTTTTTTCTTTCATCTTCCCTCCATTATCAATGGCAATGTCAGAATCGCCGTTCTGGTGTCTTTACCTTTCCTAAAAAAAACTGATTTTCGTCCAACGTATCACGAGTTTTCTTTTCCATTCTTCCGCATGTATGAGATGTTCAGCTGACTGTGGAATAGTTCTCGCAATTATCGGCCCTTGCTTTCTTCGGAGTTGTATGGATGATGTTCTTCCGAAAGTCTGATGGTACGTCGCCAGTTTCACATATTCTGCATAATAACTTGAATAGTTGTTTGGTTGCCACTTTTCCTAATGATTTTACAGCATTCCGATGGAATGTTATCCGTCCCTTCTACCTTATTTGGTTTCACGTCTTCCAGATCTCTTCTAAATTTTACATTCATACAGGATCCCCTACGTCATCCCTATCGACTCCAGTTTGTTCCTCTAACACGTTCTCAAACAAGTCACTCCCCTCATAGAGTCCTTCAATTTATTCTGTCCATCTATCTGCTCTCTCTCTCCTGAGGTTAACTTGCAAAGTAAACGACCCAGCAAAGGTAACACCTTGCCAGTCCTTTTCTTTTTTTGTTAAGAATAAGCACATTGGTACCTGAAGGTGTCACTCTGCGATAGGTAATTCTGCACATAGTCGGACATTCGTCGTGTTGTAAATTTCTTAGAATTTTGTGATGGATAAGCGAATAGGACAAGCAAATATTCTAGTTCAGAATCTTTATTAATTTTTGCAATATAATTTAAAACACAGAAAACAGCTCTTTCTTTACGTCTTTTTAGTTTAGTTTAACAATATCTAGCTTAAGTTTTAAATTATAATGTGAACGTACATTCGAATCATGCATTTCTTTCTCCAGGCGATAATCTGATGAGCACAAAGGCGGTATGTTTTTAAATTGCAAAACGTAGCTCTTTTGTGGCTTTAAAATTATTTCCAATCCTTCCCACTAATCTTCCTTCGGGGAATTTAGTCGTACCTCCTATTTTCTTACGTAACACTGTTGTTACAACACTCCACATCCGTCTGCGTGCACAGTTGCAGCTCTTCTGGTGCACATTCTTTGAAAGTTCTCTGTAGAACTTTAAGTTTATACCTTTTGCAAAAAAAAAAAAAAAAAAAAAAAAACAAAACACTACGATTACCTATCATATACATTTGGTTACAGACTACTTATTTAGCGCGTGGACAACGGGTGGTGTGTGCTTGCGCGTGTGTTGTGTACTGTGTGTGTGTGTGTGTGTGTGTGTGTGTGTGTGTGTGTGTGTGTGTGTGTGCTTACAGAAAGTATCATGTCGTCTCCATTTTATAATAATTTAGTTTCCTGTTCGACTCACAAATGAATCTAAGAGAATAATGTCTCCGTACACGGCAGTGCAGAAGTATCTGTGCTGGTAGAGGTAGCTGGGTGCTGCGAATCGACTTCCGAAAGTCGTCTGCATGTTCAATTTGCTTCGGCCATTGTGACATGGCAAATTACGTTGTAAGAAATGGGCAGTGATATTTCTTACAAACAATGCATTGATACTTTGGCAGGTAGTAAAATTTTGTCTTTCATTATAGTGGAAACCATGCCCCTGATAATGTTAACGTAACATCAGGCAGCTAATTCTCTAACATTAGGCAGCTAATTCTACCAACTGATTTTACACTTATATTTTGGTCTATTCCATCACACTTTTTAGTTCTGGTTACACTTGATAGGAATGATATGAGGTCATGCTCGTGTCATTATCATTATTAACTATGTTCTACCTCCAAACAGCTTTAATGAGGTACACTGTCCCCAGCGAATATGGCACAGAAGGGTTGCATTACAGCAGGAGAAACGTATTTTTTTTTATCACAGTACCCAAAATCGATGTTATTCTTGCAGTGCCGCCTCTACTATTATGTAACTACGTATTTCACAATGTCGACTTATCCTGTAGCACTCAATATATTTTTCAGCAATCACCGACTCATTAGAAATGCTTATGTGTGTGTGTGTGTGTGTGTGTGTGTGTGTGTTTGTAAGGACAGGATGAGAACTGCAGAAAAAAGACAGTGAAGGAATAGCTAATGATTAATAAAAATCTCAGACACTATTGGGTAGAGGCCATGTTGCGACACTGTGATTAGCTATTGCTCGAGTGTTGTTTTGTTCAGAGACGTACACATAACATCATACAGCTAATTATTTACATTGCATGCATTTTTTTCTGCATTTACAGAGGAGGCTGTTATACACACATGCAAATAAAGTGCTTAATTTTCTTTTGCTGGTACATTTACATTTTAGCGTATCGTACCAATTTACTGGTTTTCCACCACTTAACTAACAGTATACAAACTATGTTAAGATGTCCTTTTTTGATATAGTTTTGGCTGATATGGTTAAAAAGTAACAAGAATTTTATAGGGCATACTTATCATACTTATTTGCACACAGACTTTCTCTCTATCTCTCTCAGTACAAAAAAGTACTGACTTCTCCCCAGTATTACACACATAAACTACTAATGGGTTGAGTCTAGACAATGCGAACAAGAGACACAAGATACATTAGATATATTAAAAATAGTAGTATATGAAAATATATAAACATGACGTATCTATGTATCTAGCACTGTATATGGTCCAATATGGTCTGCACATGTGAGGAAAATATTAGTTACACAGCAAAATCAAAAACTAGGAATACATGTACGGACCCCACATATATCCCAAGTGCTGCAATGCTGTAGGACAACCACTCATACTAACCTAAGTCAACCTGCATGAACATCTAGAGGTCTAGACAGTAATATACTATATAGGCAGCAAATGTCCACAGTATGAAGGTAACACTTCAGTAGGTGAGACAGAGCAGGGTACAGTCAGAATACTGGTATGGTTGATATTCTTTAGTAATTGTAGCCACTAGAAGGCACACCCTGAACGACAATATTATACCCCATCAGAACGAGCCATACTGGCCTGAGAGAATGAAGTGTATCATAAAGCATAACTTAACAGTACCTATTCATTAAGTATCAAAAAAGTTGTTTGACTAGCAAATCATTCAAAACGTTACTAACATGTATTGAAACACATGTGAAAACACAAAATAAAATGAAATGCAGAATTTCTTATACTCACGAATAAATGATCTATGTACCAATACACATCTTATTGTTTTAAACCACATTAAAACCGAAAGCCATTACATTCATGTAATCAAACTCTCAAATGAAGTACACTGCCCACACATATAGTCTATCAGCCAAACCTCATTATCAATTAACCATCGAGGAGGCCAACAACAAGACTAAAGAAAAAAGTAAATCCACTGAATTTGATTAATGTAAGACTATGAAAATGTGACATCAATCCATGATTTGACTATAAATGCACCACTACAACAAAATCACTGGCAGTGCCACAAGTCATATCCAGCATAACCCAAGTGAGGGTAAATGCAAACTCATGTAAAATTGAGTATGGGTGCGTAACCACTAAGGGCGTCACATGTGAATATAATAATTGCATGTCAAACAGAGGGAGACATTCAACAATGCCTAATGATAATTGTTGGGCTAACACTCACAGATCCACCTCCAAACATGTAACTAGTGGCCAATGGCAGCAATGTACACAACTGCACAGACCATTACCCGAAAGGTCCACTAAAATACACTACATATCATTCATCATATATGAAATTGAGCATGATCAGGTAACCCAAACTAAGGCAAGTAATAATTTATCATGGAACATCCAACTACCAATGAGAGTGGGTTAGAGGCATATACATAGTCGATGCTATAACAGTTAAAAAAGGGAAATGTGACCTGTTGCACATAAATAATAGGTATTCGGTAGAAGGGGTGGGGGAAATACGGGTGAAAAGATAGTGTTACAATAACTGCACAGTCATAAAGTGACTTGTAATATATTAACCTACAATTACAATTGGTGTACCTCTAATATGAGAACAAGGCAGAAACCCCAACAGTTACGGCACTTTATCAAGAAAGCATATGTCAATGCAGGAAATTCCTCCCCAACAGTTACAAGATATGAGCCATACAGCCACATGCAACATGTGCACAAGAATTCTGAAAACACAGAGGAACTCACCTTCACTGACTCTGAGGGGTTAACTCCATTCGTATACACAATTCCGTCAGTGGCCAACACCGTAAAACTGGTTACCATAGACTACTTTCAGAATGTCATAAACACAATGAATACCAGAGGGTATAATTCAAATACCACCATTAAACGAATGCTACAAATGTCTGTAATGACGATGTTGTATCTCGAACCACCAGCTACCAAATGACTGGAGAAACATTCAAAATAACACATCGAACGATATGAGTCAGTGAATACTTAAAGACGTTGGTCGGAATTAAAAGAAAAAATGTAAGTGTATACCACTATCGATGTCAGTAATCGGAAACAGTTATGTGTACAACGTTATCATAACTGATATCTGTTAGATAAGAGTATCACCTTATTCATACTACAAGACATACGTGACAAAAGGCACTGAGGCTAAAAGCATGTATAGAACACCCTCGTAACAGTGGTGGCATTCTCATGCACTCTGAGTAGCGAAGTACCATAGGGGGGCCAACCTAAAATCAAATGGATGTCTTATCATGGATAAAACCCAAAAGGGAGTTGTCAAAAAAATTACAGAAAGTAGTAAGTGGAAATTCGTAGTGATTCACGTCGAAATATCAATGCCAATACGTAGAGATTAGAGTCTGTCTCTGCAATGTTAATAACGTTATGTACTGATTACCATGTCTTAGTAAAGCAGAGAAAATGTACATAAAAGATTTCGAGAACAGTCAAAGAATAGTTTGTTCTTAGACTCAGTTTGTTCATGCAGCAAACAACTTGATTCTTTGTGGGAATGGATATAAATTTCAAAATCTTTTATGATGTCATTGTACTTCCTTTACCCACGAAGTGTAACACTTTTAGATTCTCATGCATACCTACAACAATATGATTCATTGTCTTTTAAACGTTGTTTGAACTTCAAATATGTAATAGTATGCAGCGAAATATGTTCTCTGTATCTTTTTCTGAAAGTTCTTCCCGTTTGGCCTATGTATATGGAGTCATAATGAGTAAAGATTATTTTGTACACATCTAATTTCTCTAATGAGTCGAACTGTTCCACTGAAGGTGCCAGCAATTTTGACAGTGTATTGTTATTTCTGAATCCTATGTTAAGATTAATTTTGCGAAAAATTTGTGGCACTTCATTTGACAGTTGGCCAATGTAACTCATACTGGTAAAAATTTTCTGTCTAATTCTATATCCCTCTAATGAAATCGAGGGGAATAAATAGGAAACCCCTAATAATGATCTTTGAATATATGCAGTCCATTAATTCAGTCTGAAACTCATTATTGATCGCTATATCCTTATAAACATTATTTTCCCATTCTCTTTCATCAGTTTCCAAGATATCTTCATTACTCTACTAGCTGAAATCTAAAAGAAAGAACTTTTATATTTGTCATGATGAGCAAACCGACGTGGGATAATCACATCTATAGCTGTTGGCTTCCTATAAATCTCTGACTTCCTTTATTATTCGATAATGTAATATCCAGAAAATTAATTTTATTGTTTACTTCACTATCATAATATGTAAATTTATATTGGGATGTAGAGTACTGAATGCCTCAAATATTTTTCCTTGGCGCCACATTCTCTACAGTGCAGTAGCTTGAGCGCCACTACTGCCAGCTAAATAAAAGATTCAAACTACTGAAGGCACTAACTACTGATAGGGATAGTTAGCAAATGAAAGATATTAATAGAGAACAAACAATGTATTTACCTTGATATCATCATATATAAATATAGCAGTTCATGACAAATTTCAAAACTCCGCCATCTCTCTCTCCATATCCACCACTGCTGGCGGCTCACCTCCAACTGCGCAACGCTACGCGCTGTTCACAGCCAGCTGCCTAACACTACAATGGCGAGTATTACAACAATGCAAAGCAGCCACAGACTGCACACAGCACAGCCAGTGATTTTCATATAGAGGTGGCGTTACCAATAAAAAAACCTAAACAGCCTACTTACATAGCCCCCATGTTCCCCACAAAAAATTTTACAAATTGGATTGGGCAGTGGCCAATACAGATTTGAAAAATTGTTTTCATAATTATAATAACAAAGAAATCAAATGCACACACTTATTGATACAATGTTGGTCAAAAGCTAAAATTGTCTCACAGTCCATAAAGACAGTCCTAATCGTACATAACAGGAGAATAGCAGTGTTTTTCTCAAAGTCTGAGCAGTAAAAGAAAATGCACACGGAAGTAGTGGATTTCCATGCAGTCTTGAAGAAGTAGTGTTGTCCTTCCAATGGAAAGACAGTGCTGACTCTCGACATGCAGACAGGTAATGGGCCACAACAGAGCAAACCCACAGCAGAGTCAGTCGAAATTTTGAAGAGTATTGGTAGGTAGGTCATCACAGAGCAGACCCACTGTAGTCCTGGTAGAGATTACGGTATTGGTGGGCCACCAGAGGTGCAGACCCACTGCAGTCCTTGTAGAAATAATGGCATGGTGGGTCATCATAGATGCAGACCCACTGTAGTCCTTGTAGAGATAATGGTACTGGTGGGTCATCAAAGATGCAGACCCACTGTAGTCCTTGGAGAGATAGCCAGCAGCCATCTGTTGTGACTGTGCAGGTGCACAATCACCGTTGAAGAGTCTTGCGGATAATATAGCAAGTCCATAAACCACCACTTGTGCACTCATAAAGTTTTTGAAATTGTCTTTAGAACCAGCAATGCTGTTATCCAGTCCCTTGCTGAATCATTAACACACGTGCAAACACTATCAGTCCCTACTTCTCACATATTGTCCATATACTATGACCAACAGAAATGTGTGCAGTGAAATGTAACTAACAAGTTAATAATATCATGAACTGGTGACAATTACAATTTTATAACATTAAAATACAATAACAAAGGTAGAAAATACATCATTAAAAACATAACAATACAGATAACATTTGTAGTACCGGCTTTACAACAGAATAGAAATAAACATATACATCAGTGGAATTATGCCATGAGTACATACATAAAAGATCACAATAACTTTTGAAACATCAACTTCACACATGAGCATTAAACAGAACGGAATTAATAATGTCTAACATCTTTACAAAGTAAATAACATATTATTAACGCAAATTATATTTGAGGATAACAGTATTCCTCATCATAGTTCATGTAGCTGAGTATGAGAAAAATTCTACAACAAAAGTCTGATGAGGTAAACATATAAAGACAGGAAGAACATATATACACAAGGGTACCCAAACACATAGTGGGATAACACAAAAGGAAAGGACAGGGTTTGTTTCATTGCAGTATTTTGCAAACAAAACTTTCTTTGCTTCTTGGAGATCTCCCTTCATTCATCATTATTCCCAAAAGTCCTATCTAAGCCTGCCTTCTGTATTTCGTTCACATCCTCTGTCAAAAATAGTTTTTCTCCACTGTACAGTATCCTTTTTATTTTGCCAGACCATTTTCTGATAGCTTCTCAATGCATTTCTTATAAATTTATAATAGTTAGTTTCTTATATAGTCTCCTCTTAAGCTAACTTAAATCTACTGAGCTCAGATACTAAACTAAGGGACGAGGCAATGCAGCAGCACATAACAAATTAACACAAACAGCAATGCAAAAAAAATGGAAAATTGCAAAGCAAGCTACAGTAAATATAAATTACCAAGCAATGTAACATTACAACTAACATGAGCCAATGTACAGTAGCAAGAAAAATAAGTCAGTAGTAAAATTAGCTTAACAGAGTAACACAATTTAAAATTCAGTAGCACTATGCCTGGCAAACAGCAGCAGCAAATATAAAAAATATAAAAAATATAAAACTTATATCTATACATGACAAAGCTCAAGCAGAAAAAATATTACAGTAAAAACAACAATGCAGATAAGGGAAATGTATATTCACATCTTAATATCTATGTAATAAAAGTGGTGCACCACAACAACTGATTGTAAAAAGAAATATTACCATGTACTTGAAAAGAAAATTATGTGTTACTGTTACTAGTTCCTTCTTATTGTTCTTTCCTTTCCAAGTGCTCCTTGTTTAAAGAATGTGGATCATAAAATAATTATTTAATAGATCTGTTGACAGAAAGTGTTCACATTAGCAAATGCATTTTATTTTATAAAAGCAATGCTGCAACACAGCTGGAAACCAGATATCAAGTGAAATAAGCAACTACGAAAAGCAAAGTATAAAAATATCATTCAATAGTCATGTGGCATTTCGTAAGTCAGTAGCTCTCAACTCTCATAGAAAGACACTTGTCATAATCAGGTGTGCAGATGTACGAATATTTCCCATCAATTCATAAGCATTGCAGTAATTAGCACAAAGTACGAGTAATCATATGTTTTCAGGTAATGAGCGTGTAATATTTGCGATGCTTTCTACAAAGGAATGTCAATAGCAAGGTTAATGGAAGTAATGAGGGTGTCGCATTTGCAATATTTTCTCTAAAGGAATGCCAATGGTGAGGATAAAGGCCTGCCTTTTTTCTTTTTTTTTTCTACCTGTGCAACCGGAAAGGCACACCCTAATGGCTTGTTCTCCAGGTGTTTGACACAGCTGCGTGCCCACGACGCATTACCTGCAGGTGGTCACTTAACTTTCTTACGGAAATATTTACGACACCAGTTTCCGCTACAGTGACAGTCTCACATAAAAATATTTCACAGGTCAAGAATTAGCGTTGCAAATCTGTAGAAAGAAAATCCTATGAATATAACGTTGTCCAAAAAATGTTCGCCGGCATTGTGATACATTCACGCATTTACACACATATCATAACTCTTAAAGTACGATTCTTGGTTTCCAACATCCTTTTTCACAAGTCAAGAGTTCCTACCCACTATTCATTACTCCTTACCTTATTGCACATATACGTATCCATCGACACTCGTCAATATTTCGTCATTATAAATATGAAGCATAATCAAATAACTCATATAGCCTCAGCCTATTAATCGTAAACATACCTCAGCAGCATAATACACATCGTCGTCGTAAAAATAACATCATAACACCTCAGTCAAATCTCAAAATCGTCGTAGCTTCCTCCAATAATATCTAAACCTAAAAAAAATTCTCTGCTCATGTCAAAAGTGTCAGCTGCCTCAAACGTACTTTAAAAATCATGAATCCATACCAAATACATCATTCAAAGCTCTCATAGTATCACAATGGTTCCGAAAAAATATGAGCATTTCACAAAGTACAGACAAAATACAATTTCATAAGTGTGAAGTTATCCAACTGTGTAATTGCGTAAACATCTGTCACTGATGCAATAAAAAAAGTTTATCTCTCAGTTACATGATCAGATAGCTGTGTAATTTGTGTGTTAGAGAAATATGGTACCGATGTGTAAAGTTGTATAAGCAAATACCATATTAGCTAGGGCTCCTTGTGCTTGCCAAACACATGGTACACAAAGCAGGCGTGTACCCCCCTGAGGATTAATGTAATTATACCCTCAGGTGTTACAGATTACAGCAATGGAATGAAATGTATCACGGAAAACTTTCTTTGTAATTCAAAAATCTTTAAAAATAAATGTTTTAAGTACAAAATTAATCACTCAAATACGTGTACTGTAGCGCTAAATGTGCGTCTTGTTGCAACATAATCTGTGTGGAAGTGTCATAGTTATCGTCCTCCGAAAGCTAAGTTCTGCATAAGTCAATGTACTTACCTCATAATACACAAAAGTGAAATGCTTTGCGTATAGATATCGTAGTTATTACGCTTATTGTTGTGATGAAGAAAGTACTGTACAGTAACGTATTGTTATGCCACGAAAAAGGCTGTCTCATTGTTGCTATACCACAAAAGTTACTACTAAAACATGTTTTTCTTCCTAGAAGAATTCAGAAAACTGTGCAGATATAAAACAGATACACTGCAAAAGCAACATTGTGAATTGTCACTCATTAGTAGCGTCGTGATAACATCGTGTAGCTGTCACATAAACTAACCACTGTGTCTTCTGGTATCTCACAGAAAGTACTTTAAATACAGAATGTATTTTCAGGTAACCAAAACGTTGCATTAAAATCTCATTAGCAGTACTGGTAAATGTTCTAAGTATGTAAGCCTGATAGTCGATACGTAACCGTGCAACTAACAAGCAAGAATGTACAAATAACAACATTGTGTCGTCTGTTCACTATAACAATGCATTCATAATTTCTGTTGAAATAAGTTCTCTTGGTTCTTGATTGGATATTTAACTTCAAACATTGTTGTATGTTAACAGATTCTAAGTCTGACAAAGCGTACTAGTAGCGTCAGTTGAAAAGTTTTATGGCAAAGACAAAAAGTTAAAAAGCAGATTATCTTTCAATAAACGGTTTTATATGTGAAGTGTGGTGAAATCCTTTACTCTTCATAGTACTCAGAGTTTGAACTCGAATGCGATTGTCATGCGGTATACGTCGGTAAAGAATGCTAAAATTTTTCTCAAGGCTAGCGTCTTATGTTATTTTTCTCGGAGCCAGCGGGCGCACGCGGCTGCCTGCTGTGCGAGTCATTGTCTGTCTCTTTGTTGGCGAGCGCCGTTATTGGGATTTGGAGACCTAACTTCCACAAATTCGCCTTGCCGAGAGGGCCCAGCTCTGTTAGAATCCCGCCAGTTCTGATGAAATTCACGTCTGTCGTTTTGTCGGTAGTTTACATAGTTTCTTGTTTGTCGGTCATGTGGTGGAGAATTTCTCCCTGAATCGTAACTCTGCGCCGAACTGTTGCGTCTGAAGTTATTCTGCCTCCCTTGATAATGCTTGTTTTGGTTCCCATATTGTCTGTTTCTCTGATTGTCTCTGTGATAGTCATTACTACGGAAATGCGATCTTTCTCTGTAACTATTATTACTCTGCCAACGGTTGTCGTACGGGTGGTGTCTATTTTGGTCACGATTTGCGTTGTAAGAATAGACCAGTCGTGTCCGGTTATTGTTTCTGTCGTCACGGAATTGTGACGGATGTGATCAGTAATTTTTGTGTCCTTGTTTTCGCGTTCCGCGATTGTCAGTGTTACTTTCCAGTTCTTGTAACAGTCCCTGAAAAGCTTCAATGTCGTCTTTGCAACGTCCTGCCAAAATAATATGTCGTAAATGTTCAGGTAATTTGATTAAGCAAATGCGGATGAGTTCTGAGGGGCTGTATGGGTTTGTCAGGTACTGATTCTTGTGCAACATGTCTTCAAAATATTTCACAAGACTGGAGAATTCAGATTGTTCGAAATGTTTCATCATTATGATGGCATGTTTTACGCGGTCTTGTGTGGCTTGAGACCAATATGCTGAGAGGAAGGCATGGTAAAACTCTCCTTCACTGTGGCAATCGTGAATGACCGACCGCATTCTTACAGCTGGTTCATTCTCTAAGTAGCCACACATAAATTCTAATCTGTGCTCTAATGACCAGTTGGGAGGAAAACAATAAGAGAATTGATGGAGCCATGCTTGTGGATGAATGTCGTTGCCAGAATTCTTAAATGTTTTGAATTTACGTGTAGTAATGAACAGCTTATAGTCAAAGTCATCATGTCGGGGAGTCGCATATCGGTCATTGTTACGTCGTTTCGGCGGTTCCATTTCAAAATTCGGTGCACCTTGCCAATTTCTTTCATAACTTCCGAAGTGTCCTGTGTTATTATTTTGTGGTTGTTCCGTATTTCTAAGTCCCTCTTCCCGTATTGGAGCGCGAGTGGCCTCTGAAATACGTAATTCTTGTATTACCTGAGTCAGCTGATCTTGTACTTCCCGGATTTCTCTTTGGTGTTGCGTATTAATTTGATTCTGATTTTGTTTGAATTTCCTAATTTGTTCGCACTCTTCTGTGTCATTAAAGACTACCGGTTTTGTGTCGTTCAGATTATCATCTACCTTCGCAGATAAGTTAGTGAACTGATCCGAAAGTTCGGCTACTTTCTCCGATAGTGAACACATTTCCTCAATGTGTTTTTCTGAACCAAGTTTCAGAGTGTCCATTTGTGTTGAAATCGAATCTACTGTGTTCTTTAAGTTTTCCTGAGTTTTTGCAAGTTGCGTAACCGAATCGGTAGATGCAACTGAGTCAAATTTAGCTTGCAAGGTCTCATGATTTTCATGAACAATAATTTGCAGTTCTTTTATAGCTGCTTCGTGATTCTGTAATGCCTTTTCAGGCCGCGAAAAAATAGGTTGAAAATGCTCACAAATTTGAGTTTTTACGTCATTACAGACTTTTTGACATTTCGATGCAATGTTATGTAACTCAGTAGTTAAATCTTCACGCGTTTGTTCAAGAGTTTGTTCCAATGAGTCTAACTTTTGAAGCTGTTGCTGTGTTTGTCTCTGATTTTGTTCCATTGTGTCTAACTTTTTAAGATTTTGTTCCACTGTGTCTAACTTTTTGAGATTTTGTTCCACTGTGTCTAACTGTTGCTGTGTTTGTCTCTGGTGTTGTTCCATTGTGTCTAACTTTTCAAGCTTTTGTCCCATTTGTTGCATTAATTGTAATAACAATGCACTGGTGTCTGAAACATGTTCCTCAGTGCTTTTCGGCAGTGAAGTTGCACCGGCAACATTCACATTTTGACAAGCGGAAAATGTGTCTTGACTCATTTGAGAAAACGGTGAGAACCCAAAACCTGAGTCTGCAGTATTTGCAATATTGTGTTCTGTCATTCCCGATTCCTGAGGCGAGCTGTTTCCGACCAATCGATCGATAACGCTTCCCTGTTCACTACCTGTTTCACTGTCTACACCATTGTTTGGCGCCCGCTCCATTTCCCTATGCGCAATTACCAAATTACTACTTTGAACATTAGTTAATTCATTACTCTGCGGCGCTAACACACTGCTTTCGTCTTCACTGTCACTTCTCAGTTTACTTTGGAGCCTAGTATTACGTTTTTCACACGCCATAATTGTCACAATATTTCACACGGTAACACAGAAAAGCACAATTTGAAGAGCAAAATAAAATAACATAGCAATGGAAATAATGTCTACTTAATTGCCAGGGCAGCTGCGAAATACTTGGTGCAAATCTACATGCATGCCACAACTGTTTTACTGTACAACCATGAAAAACTACAACTACAAAGGAAATTCTCCCTATAATTACGCGCTAGCAATAAACAAAATCTACACTAATTACACAAACTACAAGAAAAAAAGTCAGAAGATTCCAGTGAGGTATCCTGGCAGGGTCGACATATGAAACTTCCCCTTTGAACAATTATACATGACTGTGCTTAAACTGACACACAATATTTTGTTAGCGCAACGCAATCTGACTTTCAAAATTCCCTACAAAAGAATGGCCCTGACTAACATTAAACTATACCTTTCACAAATCACTTACCTCACAAAAATCTTCGCTGCTCAAGCTACTGCAATACAGCGAGCGCCACTACTGCCAGCTAAATAAAAGATTCAAACTATGGAAGGCACTAACTACTGATAGGGATAGTTAGCAAATGAAAGATATTAATAGAGAACAAACAATGTATTTACCTTGATATCATCATATATAAATATAGCAGTTCATGACAAATTTCAAAACTCCGCCATCTCTCTCTCCATATCCACCACTGCTGGCGGCTCACCTCCAACTGCGCAACGCTACGCGCTGTTCACAGCCAGCTGCCTAACACTACAATGGCGAGTATTACAACAATGCAAAGCAGCCACAGACTGCACACAGCACAGCCAGTGATTTTCATATAGAGGTGGCGTTACCAATAAAAAAACCTAAACAGCCTACTTACAGAGGTATCTGAATATCTGTAACTTTGCCAACCAGATCATCAGTATTCTCGATTCAGAATTGTAGCTCAAAAAGTTGTTAGTGACCGAAAACTCATTTAACTTACGGCACAGTCTGTAAGCAGGACTGCATATATATATTAAAATGAGTCTCAGTGGAGCATTTGGTTTGTGAATCTTTTTTGTGGCTGAAAAAAGGGGGCATGTGGATTCATTACTTCGAGGGACCTGCAGGCATTGTCATCAAATAAGGAAGAAGTCTTCCTGATTGCGTTTTGACTCGTTTAACAAATTGTTTAGTGGGGTCATGGTCTAGTTGTGAAATCCTGCTGTTTTGGAAAAACTCTACAACTTAACCAATATATTCATCGATACTTAATAATACCAGAGTATTCCCCTTACCATTTTTCACAGTTAATGTTTCATGCCCTTTCAGTTTAGCATTAAAGCTACAAGCTAATTCTGCAACAGTACTTGTCCTACTCTTACTCGTTCTCTTTTTCCTGGTAACAAGGCAGGTAATTAGCTCAGCATCTTTACTGATAATGAAGTCATGCTGCATCTTATCAACAATACAAATATTGAGCGTACATTTAATCTCTACTAACATTAATTTAATGTCTCTATTCCTCACCTCTCTATGTACAGAGTATTTATTACCATTCTGTGTTACTCCTAATTCCTCGTTACTAAAAGCAATGCTTGTTTTGTTAACTACTCTGTCATAGAACACATGACTAGTGTAGATATACTCTGTCCTTGTACAATATCTTGTCTACGCTTTAATTTACAGATTTTCTTTTCATGGATGCTAACCATAGGTTGCACGTTATTACCTACTACAGTACTGATGTAATGTGTTGTCCTATCAAGGACCTGGAGATTCAGCGTCTTTTTAAGTTGTAGGTGACTAAGTAAACATGTTTTGAAAGGCAGTCATATCTCTGATATAAGTTCTTAAACTCTCTCAGTGCTCTGCTTTACTTTCTGTCTAATGTTGTTGTCTCCTCTTATACTCACTTGGGCGTAGTCGAGAGTGACGATTTGAGAGATGGCTGCTCCTATCTTTGTTAGCTTCATCTTGTTACCAATGTCTTATGACAGCACAGTTACTGTAAACCTCTCATCCCCCTCCCCCCCCCCCCCCCATCCAATTCAATCTACTCATTAGCTGTTACTTACACGCAACAGGTCACGTTTTCCTTGAAGGTTATATTCGTGGAACGGGCCTGGAGACACTGGAACATTCCAGATAGATTATATAATGGTAAGACAGAGATTTACGAACCGGTTTTAAACTGTAAGACATTTCCAAGGGCAGATGTGTACCCTGACCACGAGTTATTGGCTATGAACTGTAGATTAAAACTGAAGTAACTGTAGAAAATGTACTAATTTAAGGAGATGGGACCTGGATAAACTGAAGGGACCAGAGGTTGTAGAAAGTTTCAGACAGAGCATTAGGGAACGATTGACAAATACAGGGGAAAGAAATAAAGTAGAAGAAGAATGGTGTGCTTTGGGAGATGAAATAGTGAAGGTTGTAGAGAATCAAGTACGTAAAAAGACGAGAACTAGTAGAAATCCTTGATAACAGAAGAGCTATTGAATTCAATTAATGAAAGGAGACAATATAAAATTGCAGTAAATGAAGCAGACGAAAATTAATATAAACGTCTCAAAAATGAGATTGGCAGGAAGTGCAAAATGGCTAAACAGGGATGGCTAGAGGAAAAATATAAGGAGGTAGAGGGTTGGGTTGCTTTGGGGAAGGAGACCAGACAGCGAGGTCATCGGTCTCATCGGATTAGGGAAGGACGGGGAAGGAAGTCGGGCGTGCCCTTTCAAAGTAACCATTCCGGCATTTGCCTGGAGCGATTTAGGGAAATCACGGAAAACCTAAATGAGGATGGCCGGACGCGGGATTGAACCGTCGTCCTCCCGAATGCGAGTCCAGGGTCTAACCACTGCGCCATCTCGCTCGGTAAAGGAGGTAGAGACATATATCACTAGAGGTAAGATAGATACTGCCTACAGACATTTAAAGAGATCTTTGGAGAAAACAGAACGGCTAGTATGAACATCAAACCAGTCCTAAGCAAAGAATGGAAAGCAGAAAGATAGAAGGAGGGTCTATACAATGGCAACGTACTTGAGGGCAATATTATGGAAATGGAAGAGGACTAGATGAAGATGAAATGGGAGATATGATACTGCGTTAAGAATTTGACAGAGCATTGAAAGACCTAAGCCAAGAAAAGGCCCCAGAAATAGACAACATTCCCTTAGAGCTCGTGGTAGCTTTGGGAGAGCTAGCCATGATAAAACTCTGCCATTTGGTGAGCAAGACGTATGAGGTAGGCGAAATACCCTCAGACTTCAAGAAGAATGTAATAATACCAACCCCACAGAAAGCGGGTGTCGACAGGTGCGAAAATTACTGAACTGTCATTTTAATAAGTCAAGGCTGCAAAATACTAACATTAATTCCTTACAGACGAATGGAAAACCTAGTAGAAGCCTACCTCAGTTTGGATTCCGTAGAAATATTGGAACACATGAGGCAATACTGAACCTACGACTCATCTTAGAAGATAGATTAAGGAATGGTAAACCTACGATTCTAGCTTTTGTAGACTTAGAGAAAGCTTTTGACAATGTCAACTGGAATACTCTCTTTCAAATTCTGAAGGTGGCAGGGATCAAATACAGAGGGCGAAAGGCTATTTACAATTTGTACAGAAGCCAGATGGCAGTTACAAGAGTAGAGGGGCATGGAAGGTAAGCAGAGGTTGAGATAGGAGTGAGACAGGGTTCTAGCCTGTCCCCGATGCTATTCAATCTCTATATTGAGCAAGCAGTAAAGGAAACAAAAGAAAAGTTTGGAGTAGGAATTAAAGTCCAGGGAGAAGAAATAAAAACTTTCAGGTTTGCCTGTGACATTGCAATTTAGGCAGAGACAGCAAGGGACTTGGAAGAGCTATTGAACGGAACGGACAGTGTCTTGAAAGAAGATTATGAGATGAACATCAATAAAAGCAAAACTAGTATAATCGAATGTAGTCGAATGAAGTCTCATGATGCTGAGGGAATTAGATTAGGAAATGAGACACTTAAAGTAGTAGATGAGTTTGCTATTTAGGGAGCTAAATAACTGATGAAGGTCGAAATAGAGAGGATATACCAATACTATCTATGGCAAGGAAAGCCTTTCTGAAGAAGCGATATTTGTTAACTTCGAGTATAGATCTAAGTGTCAAAAAGTCTTTTCTAGAAGTATTTGTATGGATTGTAGCCATGTATGGAAGTGAAACATGAACGATAAACAGTTTAAACAAGAAGAGAATAGAAGCTTTTGAAATGTGGTGGTACAGAAGAGTGCTGAAAATTATATGGGCAGACCATGTATCTAATGAGGAGGTACTAAACACAATAGGGGAGAAGTTGAAATTGTGGCATAACCTGACTAAAAGAAGGGACAGGCTGGTAGGACAAGTTCTCGGGCATCAAAGTATCATTAATTTAGTATTGGAGGAAATTGTGGAGGGTAAATATCGTAGAATTAGACCAAGATATGAATACACTAAGCAGATTCAGAAGGATGTAGGTTGCAGTAGTTGTTTGGTGATGAAGAGGCTTGCGCAGGATAGAGTAGCATGGAGAGCTGCATCAAACCAGTCTCTCGACTGAAGACCACAACAGCAGCATCGACTATGTGCATACCTCTAACAAACTTTAGTTGGTAGTGGATTGTTTAATGATACAATTGTTACTGAACTTAGTTTGGGTTATCTGATCGTTCTAGAAGTATCGGTGTTCGCTTCCTAATTGTCAGCGGGTATAAATACTATGCAAAAATGATGATTCTTCAATAGTAAATATCGCATCGTGGTTGGTGTACACGCCTTATGCATATTGACGCATACTTGGACACAGAATGTTCAGGGTGAGCAATATCTGCACATCTGTGAGAAAGCAGTCCTTGCAGGACAGCCTCAACAAAATCTAAGTGTCAGTATGACAAGCTGTAAAATTGACAAATACTTCTACATGCCACGTCAAGTTATGAAATGCTAAGGCACAAATCATAGAGAGGTGTACTTATGACAAACATATAATATATATAGGAAACCACCTATATCATAAAATCTGCAGAATTTATGAGAAACCCCCCCCCCCCCCACACGAAGCTATTTAGGATGATATGTACAGTAGATGAAAAGGAAAAATTGTGTATTACACAGTTAAATGTTTTTATATGAGCACTGATTTCTGTAAATCCGTATCGTGCTGCCATCTTGAATGAGAATACTGAAGGAAATAGAGGCTGTCTCTCTACATAGATCTGTACGTGGAGACAGTCGCAGAGTGTGTGCTTTTTAACTTAACACAGCTAGGCCAGAAAACTGAGTGAGAGCAACAATGCTGATGGTGACGCGACTGGTACTGTTCTCGTTGTACACTAGAGAAGATCACTGAATATTCGAAAGTAGTCACCGCAGCTGGCATTATGAAAATAAATATTTGTTAACAGTAGAAGTTATCGCTGGGATTTCGAGATTTACCTCACGTTACCGTTTTTTCCAAAATGAAAATATGCTATCTTATGTTGAAAGTTTTATCGGAGCTATTTCACACATGGAAACTTCTAGAATGGGTCTGCGTTATCTGTACTCCAAATTTTCAAGTGTTTGCTACATCACAGTTGTGAAGCACCACTTAAATGGGGTAACGCCGTGGAAAGGAAAGTGATGAGATAACGTCAGAAACTAATTAAAAATACATTACAGGCAAGTGAGAGAACTACATTTACTAGGTGAGAACCATGACACTGATCATGGGAGCACATTTCTGGGAACACGAGCAGCGATTCTTTCAAAGACCTAGTATTGTCAGTTGACATTACTGATGCTGATACTGATGTAATTAATAAGGTCAAAGTTTTGATTGTGATGCCAATAATCCATACGTAATTTAACTGATTATACGTGACAAGTTGTGAATACATCCCACATTCGAAATCGGATTACAGCCTTACATGGGCAGTGTGTTAGTGACTAAGCTGAAACTACAACTACTCACGGAGTTCTTCGCTTCCCTTCTACACTCTGCAGTGTGTGCTGAGAGACTACAACTTCCGAGAGAGGGTCCCAGACTTCGATGTACAGTGCAGCTTACATTTTCAATTTGCATCTATAAACAATTCGATGATAATAAACTCCGATTGGCCAAACCTACAAGGAAGCACAATAATGAAGGAGAAAAAACTAGGGTTGGATTGAAAGTAATATGAAGGATGTGCATCCAACGGCATTCGTGCAATCTGTAGCCGATTGCAGAAGGTCACGTGAGCTAGTGCAGGGAGCGGAAACGGCTGCATTTGAATCATTTGTAGTGTGTTCTGTCTGAAAGTGATGGAAGCCAGATCAAGCAGCCTAACAGTATCTTTTAAGAAACACCAATATCATACATGGATCCAGACTGAAGTGACACCTGGTCGGAGCCCACAACGATGTTTTCAGGGACTGCACGAGATGTGTGGTGTAGCATTGCCATATCGTCCGGTAAGGAGATGGGTGAAAGAGTTTCGGGATGGTGGGGATATTATTTAACATCGGCCACTTTCGGGACGTCCCCCTATGGACAACACGAAAACTGAGCTCCTAGGATCCTGCTTTATGTGGATCGCCTATCACCAACGGACTACATTCCATCATCCTTCATGACAATGCACGATGCCCCATGGCGAAAACAGTGCAGGAGCTCATGCTTACGTCGGGTGGGAGATACTGGAACATCCATCGTATTGAACCGATATGACTCCTTGAGACTACGACCTATTCACCACAATGAAGGAAACTCTTCGTGTCACTTGCTAAAACACAAGAGACGACGTCATCTCAGTCATAGGGCGGTCCTTGCAAGACGTCGACAGGGCCTTTCATCTGTGTGGGGGAAGGTGATCGAGATGCGGGGTGATTGTATTGAGGGTATATAATATGATGAACGCCAGTCAATAACATCCGCTATGAAACATAACACTGTTGCCACTACTTTTTATCCAACCCATGCAATTTAACAGGAAAACAGATTTATTTTTTCCTATCACTTCACTTAGGGAAGAGAAACCGTTAACTCAGTGGACCCCTATTGAAGGAATCAGTAGTAGTAATGAAACTTCTTGGTGGGTTAAAGCGTTGGGAAAAAAAAAATGGCTCTGAGCACTATGGGACTTAACTTCTTAGGTCATCAGTCCCCTAGAACTCAGAACTACTTAAACCTAACTAACGTAAGGACATCACACACATCCATGCCCGAGGCAGGATTCGAACCTACGACCGTAGCCCTTGGGAAAGAACAGGAGGTGAATCTGTGTCCTTCCATTTTGCAGGCAGTGCTCTTATCGACTAGGTTATTCAGACACAACAGAACATCTGGCTGCGTAGTTTCTATTCTACTAGTACCAATCTCTTGCTATCTAAACTACGCTGTAGTGTCAGAAACGTTGGCTCAGTAATCCTGGAAAAAATAGGTAAAAGTTAAATGGTTTTGCTAAGGACCAGGGGTTATTTCCACAAAGAAGCGGAAATAGTTGGGGTCATGATTGGCTAGCTCACGTGGTAAACTTACCGCCCTCGAAAGAAAGCGTTGTGTTCATAACTAGGTCAGTATAACTGTTTTACTTCCTCGGGAAGTTTCACACTGGATTCTGACGCAAATTTATGTTTTATTCTGTTTCAATAAGTTGCTTCAAGGTACTGGCGTAATATTTCCATCAGCAATGATTCATCATCTACTCTTCAACCAGTCCGAGCTGGAGTTTGAATGACATCGGTTTCGGCATCATGTTAAAATCCCGAAATAAAATAAAAATGTCTGAATTTTCAAGGTTTCTTGTTACTTCAGTGAATGAATCGATGTATGAAAAGTATGTTAAAAAAATCCATGCGTAAGTATATCGGTGAGAATAATGTCGCTATGTTAAGCCGACACGCTAGCAACCCGCTACCACAAAAAACTATTCCAGATTTAGAAAAATGGCGGTAGATACACATGCGATATTAGTGGTGTTGTATTGAATGGTGTACGTGAACAGAACATGTTTACGCAAAGTTTATATACTTTTAAGGTGATGTGAAACTACTACCGTGCCACCATGGGGAAGAGTTTCGAATGTTTCATAGATATTGGTGGCCGAGATCCATCTTATCGAGATACAGGACGCGATGCGGCCATGTATTTAAAAACGTTCCAGCGATTTTATAAACATTGCCACTAGTGTGTTACGTCCAACGAAAACTTTTAAGACGAAGAAATTGTTGATTGTATCATCTGTTTCTAGTACCGTTTAATGATGTTGTTAAACGACTGTTTTAAAACCACCATGTTGCACCGATTATAATATTTCTGCATTTTATAATAGTCCAAACATGTAGATCTACATAGTTTGATTCAACAGTCTGTAAGCGCCTAGTTGGCCGTAGCTTTGGCAATGTTTATTCGAGGTTGCCTACTGCGCCGGAGACTTCCATAGAATGTCGCACATTTTCAGAGTCTGAGAACACCCAATGAGACGCCCTGAGTCTATGTGGCCAAACAGAAGGCGCCCGTCTATCACGCAGGCAAAGATAATTTTTTAAAAAAAAAGGAAATTTATGACGTGTTTCTTGCAGTTTTCACATCGTATCGAATATTCCGTCATTTTTCGGGAGGGTATCCTGTATGTTATTAGTTTTTGAGACGATATATTGGGTGACAAGGAATTGTTGTTCTCACAATGAGTCTTCACTGTCTAGCATTCCAACATGTGCCATCCATAATAATCAACCAAATACTTCGTAAGCACCATGTATTCGCTGACTCAGCACTTGCTTTTTGTTACTCTTGGAGGCGCAATTTGTAAGTAGGCTGTTTATGTTATCTTATTGGCAACGTTACGTAGCGCTCTGTATGAAAATCACTGGCTGTGCTGTGTGCAGTCTGTGGCTAGTTTGCATTGTTGTCTGCCATGTAGTGTTGGGCAGCGGCAGCTGGATGTGAGCAGCGCGTAGCGTTGCGCAGTTGGAGGTGAGCCGCCAGCAGTGGTGGATGTGGGGAGAGAGATGGCAGAGTTTTGAAATTTGTAAGACTGGATGTCATAAACTGCTATGTATATTATGATTTTTCAACACTATTAAGGTAAATACATTGTTTGTTCTCTATTAAAATCTTTCATTTGCTAACTATGCCTATCAGTAGTTAGTGCCTTCCGTAGTTGAATCTTTTATTTAGCTGGCAGTAGTGGCGCTCGCTTTATTGCAGTAGTTCGAGTAACGAAGATTTTTGTGAGGTAAGTGATTTGTGAAAGGTATAGGTTAATGTTAGTCAGGGCCATTCTTTTGTAGGGATTATTGGAAGTCAGATTGCGTTGCGCTAAAAATATTGTGTGTCAGTTTAAGCAGAGTCCTGTACAATTGTTCAAAGGGGACGTTTCACGTTGAAGACGGCGCTGCTGGCTGTAGCCATGTGCTTTCGATGTCACCTCTTCTGCCGCGTTACTTTTTTATCACTCCTGACCACTGCTAGAACTCGGTGCACAAAACTGTCGCAGAATTCGTAGCTCAGAGACTCTACGCAAACTGCCTAAACAGCCACAGACTTGGGATCTAGGTCACAGAATGTCGTTCAGTGTGAGAATTACAATTGTAATTTAACAACTATTAAAGAAACCTAATATTCAGTCCTGAATCGATCTCACATTTAACTTTTGAGAGGTCCTGCCTATCTGACTTCAGATAATACTTTCGGTAGCATTTTGCAGATTTCAAATCCAATTGTAAACTTTCCAGAGTTCATATTCCGCAACTAACACTTTCCAAAATCCAATCCTTTTCCAACACTTTGCCAGATTCTTATCCCTCAACTAAAACTTTCCAAGTTCCTATCTCGGACGATCCCCCAATTGCGAGATAACATTCCAAAGATGTTCGGTCACACATGCGGTTCCTCTTCGTCGAAGTGTCTTGGCTCAAAATCGTCTAGGGGTTGAAACTCACGTGTCGCATTACACGCCCTAAATTAGACACTTGTGACCCTTTGGTTAAATTGTCTGGCTGATGGCAAGTTTGCAAAATACAAAGTTAACATAACAGATAATAGCAATAATAATAATATCTGGAGCTAAATTAACAACCCATAAACGACGTAGGCCACACAGTTGCGGTTTGGTTAGAATAATGTATATTCAGAATGCAGACTAATAGCGATAGTGGTCGTATTTAAAATTACTATTACGCTTGAGCGCATATCCATTTGACAGAGCTCGATCATTCACAATCTCATGGCGAATTACAAGTCCACTACTCCACCTCGTTAACTATGTAAAGTGTTACAGCTCACACCAAGCGTGCAACTGCTCACCACTCAGAGACTTAGTCCCGCGATACCACACAACGCGAAATTTTCTAAGTCGTTTCACTTCCTAACTGCCTAAAGACCGATTGTCTGCTTTCGCGTCTCAATCCGAACTCTACCCTTTGGTGTCTCCAGCCGAACTGTCTGTCTTCGCGTCTCCATCAGAACCGTACCCCATTATGTCTCGATCAGAACTCCCTCTGCCCGTCTCCCACCACGTTTCCCGCTCACAGAACATCTCTGATCAGCTAACTAGCGCAGGCAGTTCCCTTTCCTGAAGCCGTACATCTGATTGGCTACAACTTATTCTACATTACTCTACATTTTAACACACTTAAATGATCAAGGCTTGACCACTTTCACGTTCTAAACGAAGTAACAATGATATCTATTACGTAATAAAGGTTTAATTCTTTTACATAAATTCAATACAATTTCCTTCTTAACTTCGAATTAGGAAGATAATAAACTCTCTCAAGAATAAAAGCTCTCATGTAATTGATGGCATTTCAGCAGGATAATAAAAACTTGTTCCCAACAAATAAGTGGGATTCTTAACCACATATGTAATAGCTCTCTGAAGCAGGGCATTTTCCCAGATAGACTGATGTGTGCCATTGTTAAACCACTGCATAAAAAAGGGGATACGACTGATGTCAACAACTACCGCCCAATCTCTCTTCTGGCTGCCTTATCCAAAATTCTTGAAAAAGTAATGTATTGTAGAGTAGCTTCACATCTTTGTAAAAATAAAGTTTTAACAAAATGTCAGTTTGGTTTCCAGAGGGGTTTCGCAATGGAAAATGCTATATATACTTTCACTAATGAAATATTAAATGCTCTGAGTAACCAGAAGTCACCCGTTGGGATTTTTTGTGATCTATCAAAGGCTTTTGAATGTGTAAATCATGGAATACTTCCAGAAAAGCTCAAGTACTGTGGTATGAATGAGACAGTGCTCAAATAGTTTAAATCATACCGAACTGCAAGAGTGCAGAGAGTTGAAATAAACAGTTCACATAATTTGCAAAAAACTGGTGATTTCTCAGACTGGGGAACAATCAAGAATGGGGTGCCGCAAGGTTCGGTCTTGGGTCCTCTGCTGTTCTTAATATATATTAATGACTTGCCATTCTATATTCACGAAGATGCAAAGCTGGTACTTTTTGCGGATGATACAAGTGTAGCTATCACACTCGACAGACAAGAATTAACTGGTGAAATTGTAAACGATGTTTTTCAGAAAATCATTAAGTGGTGCTCTGCCAATGGGCTCTCTTTAAACTTTGACAAAACACAGTATATACAGTTCCACACAGTAAATGGAATGAGCCCATTAATAAATATAGACTTCGGTCAGAAATCGGTAGCTAAGGTATAATATTCAAAATTTCTAGGTGTATGCATTGATGAGGGGTTGAACTGGAAAAAACACTCTGAGGATCTGCTGACACGTTTGAGTTCAGCTACTTATGCTATCAGGGTCATTGCAAATTTCGGCGATATGCATCTGAGTAAATTAGGTTACCACGCCTATTTTCATTCTCTGCTTTCGTATGGCATCATATTCTGGGGTACTCATCATTGAGTAAAAGAGTGTTCATTGCAGAAAAGCTTGTAATCAGAATAATTGCTGGAGCTCATCCAAGATCATCCTGCAGACAATTATTTAATGAGTTAGAGATCTTCACTGTAGCCTCACATTATATATATTCACTTATGAAATTTGTTATTAACAATCCTAACGAATTCAAAAGTAATAGCAGAGTACATGGCTACACTACTAGGAGAAAGGATGATCTTCCCTACTCAAGGTTAAATCTAACTTTGGCTCAGAAGGTGGTAAATTATGCTGCCACAAAAGTCTTTGGTCACTTACCTAATACCACCAAAAGTCTGACAGATAGCCATATAGCATTTAAAAGGAAATTAAAATAATTTCTTAATGGCAAATCCTTCTACTCATTAGATGAATTTTAGGATATAGTAAGTGGGTAGTTTCCCAACCCCACAAAAATGTATAAAAAAATAAAAAAATAAATATTGAGTGTCATGACATCGACATCATGGCAGATGACATCGAAACAGCAAAGATTCAGATAGAAATGCTGCATGAGATCGCTGAGAAGACAGGTCTACAAATATCGTATGAAAAGACAGAACTGATGATACAGGACAAAACAGACCCAACACAGACATTGCAAACTAAATATGGAATAATTAAGAGAGTTCATAAATTTAAGTATCTAGGGGAATGGATTACACCGACAGGGTTACCAAATGTTTCACTACAGGAAAGAGCAATAAAGATGGAAACGGCATACCAGCTATGCCGAAATGTATACAATAAAAAGTCGATCTCCATCAATGCCAAGCTCAGGCACTACAATGCGGTAATAAAACCAGAAAGTTTGTATGCGATTGAATGCATCCCACTGAACAGAAAACGTCTGTTGGAGAAATTGGAAATAAAAGAGAGAAAAATACTGAGAAAGATCTTAGGACCTAAAAAGGATGGACAGGATTATAAATTGCGATCCAATAAAGAGTTATACGAGAAAATTGAAAAACTGACAACATCCTTTAAAAAGAGAAGACTGAGTTTCTATGGGCATGTCAAAAGAATGGCACCAGAAAGAACGGCAAAGAAAATCCTGGAATACATGGAAAGCAGAAAGACACAAATTAACTGGCTGAAAGAAGTAAAAGAAGACATTGCAGAAATGAACATTATACCAGAGACAGTTTACAACAGAATGGAATATAGGAATGCCATCAACAAAATACAGGGATTCAAAGACCGAACGCAATCAAAGAAGACGGGAACAACCTGGTCGCAAGAACGTAAAGAAGCCCACTCAGAAAAAATGAAGAAGTACTGGGAAGAACGCAAGAAAAAGCACAAGAAATGACTGATGCTTAGCGTAGTCCAAAGTTGACTGTAACGAATAATAATAATAATAATAATTGAGTGTCATGTAAAGTTTTGTCTAATGTAGTATCTTGTATAGACACCTTTTATTAACCTGACACGTTCCACATCATTACGAAGTGTCGTATTCATGATCTATGGAACAAGTACTAATCTAATCTAATCTAATCTAAACGGCCAGTAGCCTTACACCAATGTGCTTTCTGATAAATAAATGCAGAACAAAAGTAATTATAATGCACAACAGATATTCTATTACCTGATGTTTCAATGAGGTGCCATGCTCTCATCGTTCAATGTGTTCTGTGTGGAGGAAATGATGATCTGATGCTTAACTGAAAATATTGATAATTTAAATTGACTATATCTTTTAAACAAATAAAGTTACAGAGTTGATATTTACACCGTTTGTTTTAAATGAAATGTCCATCGTTAAGATCGACCAAAGCGATCAGATTTTAGCATTCAGGTCTTTGTTACAAAATTTGTTAGTTTCACTTTAACAGTAAATCCTAAACTATTGTAGATACAACCAATATTGTAGTTTTATTGCGATCACCATGAAAATTTATGGAGGATGGCAGAATAAAATTACTGTTGCTTCATTCCCTTCATTACTAAGGAATTAAATAGTTTTCATAAATGTTCACCTTTATGGCCAGTCTCAGGCCCGCCATATTTAACACTGCTACGTCTCCTCGACCACAGAAGCCTTCTACTGGGTTTCCCTATGACGTAGGTTCTCGTCTGTCTCACTCGCACACTACAGCGCTTAGGCCTCAATAGACAATAGACGCCTGTGAGTTTTCCCATCTCGTGGTGAATCTGCGCCCTTTGTGGCATGCAGTCTTGGACGAAAGGTTTCGTTTCACAATTCCTGAAGGCTGACTCTTTCGGCCATATACTTAAATGAGAGCGAAATGCTCGTTAACTCACACCTTACATCCTGTATAGAAGGGGAAACACGATTACCAAAAATATGCATTTTATGTATACCCACAGATGTACGAGATATGGGGTACAAATTTTGTAAATGTAACCATGTTCATTTCATTCAAGAATAAACTCACACTCTCTAAGAGCTATTAAAGATGTGTCACACTGTACCATTCTACCCACGAAACTAGTAGTTAAGGAAATGGTAAATAATTCATAATTTCTGTAGTTTAAATATCACTTCAGTACTTTTCACTGACTAAATCATTTAACCTCTTCTAGTTGAGTTTTAACATTTTACAAACTACCAATAAATATTGAATGCAAGAGTGCTGCAGTGCACAGTAACTAAATCTTGTAATTGTACAGTACCTTATTACAGTACTTATAACAATGTAGAAGAAACGTAACCCTTTGCAGTAACTTGTACTGTGGTACTACCATTACATGAAAATGAGAGGATCTACGTCATATGTTCAAAATGGTGACCATTGGCATTAATGCACAGTTCATTCTGTGGACGAAGGACGCCCTACATCGTGCTACTAATTCCACTGTGATGGCTGCAAAAGGATCAATAATGCGTTTCTACATGACCTCTGGTGTTTTTGGAACATTTTCGTAGACAGCGTCCTTGACTGCTCCCCACAGAAAAATATCCAGCATGTAAGGTCAGGAGATTGGGCAGGGAATCATCTGCTGCACAGTAATTGTACCAGAACAGAATTACGCTCGCCTATAGAAAATTACAGTTCAGCAGAATACATGGTAGACGTAATAACGTACTAATCGTACTGCTCACTAACGGTACTGAACATAGAAATGCAAGTTGCTAAATTATTTCCTGTCAACTGTCTATCTCCATAGATCAGTAGCATTTCTGCTATACCCTCAGGTGTGTACATCATGCACCTTTAGAAAACAAAAGTTTATTTACAATGTGTAATACCACCATGCAGTTACTAAGTTACTACGATGCGCGACTACACTGGTATGCTGTGTACTGTACGCTAAAACAACAACAAAAGGGGTGCGGGTGGGGGAGGGGGGGGGGATGGAGGGGGCGGGAATACTTGTGTCTACATGAGTCGGAAATGATAAACAAATCCCACACATATACTACACCTCTACCTTGAATACGTAATGTGTATAATCAAGGCAGTAAACAGTTCGGTTTCCTCACAACCAGTGTATTCTTTGTCGTTTGCACGTCTATGTTTTATTTACAAAAATGAGACAGTGTGATACATTTTTGAATATCTCTTCGTTGAGCTAAATGGATGGGACACCCTGTAGATATATACGTAGGGCAAACAAAAGTGGCCCGAAGAACAAAGTTCGAGGGTGCAAAGGAAAACAGCTGGCGAAAGGAACTACAGTATTAACGTGGCTATAGCAGATTTTGAAAGCGACCACAGTGCATCTCTTGGCACTTTTTAGCTCTGGTCAGCAAGTTGCTGAAGGCAGATTGAAGCTACGCTGCTGGAATTGCTGCAGCCTCATCCAAAATGTTCTGCTGCAGGTCTTGAAAAGACTATGAGGGCTCTTGCGATACACCTCAGATTTGAGGGTTACCTATAGAGAGTAATCACAGACTAACTTCTGCCAACAGCATTGTCAGGCGTGAAGATTGTGCTCCAAGTTTGAAATGGCTGTATGGACAGTTGCTCCATTCTGTAGGGAGAAACTATAAGTCTTTGCAGCCGTCTTTAATGTTGCCACATACCACAAATTTTAATCCAGTCGTATCCACTCGTCCGAAATACTTTTATTTGCCCCGCGATACATATAAATGATCAAAAGTATCCGGACACCTGGCTGAAATTTACTAACAAGTTCGTGGCGCCCTCCATCGGTAATGCTTGAATTCAGTATGGTGATGGTCCACCCTTAGCCCTGATGACAGTTTCCACTCTCCATTACAGGGACGTTATTGTCGTGTAACCACTCCGCCACGAAATGGTTCGAATGGCTCTGAGCACTATGGCACTTAACATCTGAGGACATCAGTCCCCTAGACTTAGAACTGCTTAAACCAAACTAAACTAAGGACATCACACACATCCACGCCGAGGCAGGATTAGAACCTGCGACCGTAGCAGCAGCGCGGTTTCGGACTGAAGCGCCTAGAACCTCTCCGTCATAACGGCCGGCCACTCCGTCACAGGCCGTGCGTTATGAACAGGTGCTCGATCGTGTTGAAAGCGGCTATCGCCACCTCCGAATTGCTCTTCAACAGTGGGAAGCAAGAAGGTGCTTAAAATATCATTGTAGGACTGTGTTGTGATATTGCCACGCAAAACAATATGGGGGTGCAAGCCCCTTCCATGAAAACCACGACCACAGCATAACAACGCATTCGCCGTACCCACACCCTGCCAGCTGATCGCCACGTTGTGTACCGTGATTCGTCACTCCACACAACGTTTTTCCACTGTTGAATCGCCCAATGTTTACGCTCCTTACACCAAGCGAGGAGTCGTTTGGCATTTACTGGCGAGATGTAAGGCTTATGAGCAGCAGCTCGACCATGATATCCAAGTTTTCTCGCCTCCAGACTAACTGTCATTGTACCTGCAGTGATGCTGTTTGGAATTTCTGTGTAATGGTCTGGATAGATGTCTGTCTATTACACATTACGACTGTCTTCAAATGTCGGTTGTCCCTGTCAGTCAACAGACGAGGTCGGCCTGTACGATTTGTGCTGTACGTGTCCCTTCACGTTTCTACTTCACTACCACATCGGAAACAGTGGACCTAGGGATGTTTAGGAGTGTGGAAATCTAACTAACAGACGTGTGACCACAAGTGACGCTCAATCATCTGACCACGTTCGAAGTCCTTGAGTTCCGCGGAGCTCCCCATTCTGCTGTCTCACGATGTCTAATGACTACTGAGGCCGCTGATATGGAGTACCTGGCAGTAGGTGGCAGCACGATGCACCTAATATGAAAAACGTATGTTTTTGCGAGGGGGGTGGGGGGGGGGGGGGAAGAGAAGATCGGCGCAGAACAGGGGAGGAGGTGATGAACAGAAAGAGGATAAAGATGGAGATGGACAAAGAGTAGGGGAGGAGGAGATCAGGACGTATATACAATCCCTACATGTGTTAGAAGCGCGTTTTTTATGTTTTTCTTTTCCATTTAATCAGACAGCCCCAGCAACGTGTGGCTGGGAACAGCCAGTTGGTATTAAATATCGTGTAATAGATTTATTTTCCGCCTGTCGATCATTGTTTTTATTATTCTTCATAAGGATCGAGGATAACTCCCTACTGACGAGTATTTCCAGTTTTGATAGTATAAATATCTTACACATAGAAGTGACGAATAGAAAAAACGAAATATTTTTAACGGGAATTACTGACTTTGATCCAAATATTAGTGGCAACTCACAGACAATAAATAAAACCACGATTGTAATAAAGCGTCAGTGTGATTCCTTCCGTTATTTGTCAAATTATCACCTACGCTACGTCACAACTGCGCGTGGAACGCTGTAAGTACTTGTGCGCCGTGTTGTCTCGACTCGTCAAGATAACAGGTTTCCAGAACTCACGCGCGACAAACACAGCTCGTGTTTCAGTCGCAGCACTATGTGCGCACACTAGGTATTATCTTGCCACAGCACTGCCATGCGGTCTAGTACCTTATTCTGACGTTTGTTTATATTTAATCACGACCGACATAGATCTAATCTACACTTATCTTTCGCATCTTACGGATATTAACCCCATTCACCGTCAGCGTTAAATAGTGAAGTTTCTGACGCTTACACTGCTGTTGTAGAATGTAAGTCGGCTGTTTCATTCTCGCAGCAATGAAGTCACTAACTGATTACCAGTACACAGAAGCGACAACTTAGTTAACCTGGGTGTGCTTAAGAGCATAAGTAAGAGTGACATAAACGTCTACCAGTAACAGTATATCACAGTATATGTTAACAACTCAGGGTCCAATAATGATCACATAACATTAAAAGCGAGGAATAGCTATCCGCATAACTGATGGAAACTTTTGCTCAGTAAACACGGCACGCTGATGTGTAATTCCCGAAACGCTTCTCTGCAAAACAGTTCTACGATACCTTCGCATACAACACTGAATAGTTTATTTGAAATTAGTCATCTTTACACGGTTATTAGCCGCATATGGGCTGTCAGGAGTCCAAAGAATATTATAGCAGCTGCAACGACACAATTGAATTCAGGGAAACTGTTAAGACATTTATTTGCTTATTTGCAGTTGCTAACGAGTTCCTTTTTATCCAGAAGCCAATATAGATGACTGTGCAGTAGTGTCTCATAGCCAGCGGATACTTATTTACGCATTAAGAAATAGTTCTCGAGGTGATATTTTTTGGAGAACAAAAATGGATTCTGTTGACAGAATTATCGTTAGAAAAGTAAATAAACGCAAGCTAAGCGTCTCTTCAACAGTGTGACAGAAATGATTTTGATGTTAGGTAAAGTATTACTCTGTTTATTCCGAATCTCATACTTGTACCGTTATTATCTACGGATGAGTTGTACTGTTGTCGCGTTTGTGCGGCGAAATATTTCAGAGAAACAGATTACATTACACATATTAACAAAACGGTTGGTACATTAATGCTTCTTTCGCACATGAAGTGAGATGGTCCCATGTTACATTATAAAAGCTTTATTGCTCTTCACGTAGTTTCGGAAGAAAATTTTTTATTTTTCGGAAGTTGTTACCTATCTACTCTTGATCGTTGTGGAACTGTATTGAAGACAGCTCAGTTCTTTGTGGGCACAGATTCAAAAGATAAGTCTTTGATAATATCCATATCTCTCATCGGTCTAGAAGAACTGTCCGCTGCCTCAACTGATCAGCTGTGATCAGATATCATTATTGTCAGTTACCTACTGCTCCCTCGATGCAGCGTTTCATTTAAATTTCAAGTCTTTTTTTCCCCTAACAGTAATTACATATCGTTTGAGTTTCAAGTTTGTAAGTGAATGTGCGTAGCTCATAAGACATTAATTACTTCAAACTGGTACGTATACAACGCACATTATGGTATTTTCAACTACAAAAACTTGCCAAATTTAAAAGAACGTTAAATCCCCAAGATTGGCGAAGTTTTACAGACACTCGAAAACTAGTGCAGATGTCAGTGTGAGATGCTTTCAACAGTTTCACGACGAGGCTGTAATTTACAGTCCAGAAATGTCATCAGAAGAGCAAAGCCAATTGCAAAATGATTTAGACAAGATATCTGCATGGTGCGTAAAGTGGCAATTGACTATATGTTACGAAAAATGTGGGCTCATCCGCATCAGATCTAAAAGGAATACTTTAAATTTCTCTTGCATGATAAATCACATAAATCTAAAGGCTGTCAGTTCATTTACATGCCTGGGGATAAAAGTTACGAACAACTTAAATCCGAACGATCACATAGATAATGATGTGGAGAAGATGAACGTTGCTAGAGCGTTGCTGTGCGGTATGGAATCCTTGCAAAATAGGGTTGACTGAGGACATCGAAGAAGTCCACAAAAGGGCAGATCGTTTTGCACTGCCGCGAAACAGAGGAGACAGTGTCATGAATATGATGCGCGAGTTGGTGGCGGGGGGGGGGGGGGGGGAGGCAGTCATTAAAACAAAGGCTTTTTCTATGCGGCGATATCTTTTGAGGAAATTTCATTCTGCAACTTTCTCCTGCGAATGAGAAAATATTCTGTTGACTCTCACCCGCACAGTGAGAAATGATCATCGTAATAAAATAAGCGAAATCAGAACTCGCACTAAGAGGTTTAAGTGTTCGTTTATCTGACGTTCTGTTCGAGAAGAGAACGCTAGAGAAATAGTTCGATGAACCCTCTGCAAAGAATTTAGATGTGAAATGGAGAGTAGTCATGTAAATGTAGATGTCCTTATTGAGTCTCCCACACACAGCTAAACACACTTTCTTTCGTCGTTACCACAGAGACAAAAGCGGCTCACTAACAGCCTTAAATGTAATCTGATGTCATTTAGCAACAGGGCTTTCGCAATACCGTTACACTTTCTGCGGACGCTGCTGTGGAACTGAGGGCAGAAGCCGTGGCGGTCGTTGTGTTCCTCGCCGTGAGTCACGCAACTGACGATGACCTTGACGCTCACAGGAAACTCCACGTAGCGCATCGCCGCCCTATGACTGGCAGCAGTAGCGGCAGAGTTGGATTTTATTAGCTGTCAGATAATCCACTGATCGTCGCTCGATAGTGATTCGTGACAATCATCCAGGACCCACATGTCGTACGTGCGTGCATTACTCCATCCGTTTCTTTTAAGAGCAAATTATGATACATTCCTAACGACGAATGTGGCACACGTCATCCAACCATACACGGATGTACAGTGTTACCCTTCTCAGATATCCCTAACAGACCACAAAAACAGCGCGTCAAAAAATGGTTCAAATGGCTCTGAGCACTATGGGACTTAACATCTGAGGTCATCAGTCCCCTAGAACTTAGAACTACTTAAACCTAACTAACCTAAGGACATCAAACACATCCATGCCCGAGGCAGGATTCGAACCTGCGACCGTAGCAGTCGCGCGGCTCCAGACTGTAGCGCCTAGAACCGCTCGGCCACCCCGGCCGGCAACAGCGCGTCTCCGAGACATATTGTATCTTGCAATGGCGGTGTCAAAACTGCAGCAAGAGTTACCACAGACGGCACACTCATTGTGATTTCCTTATAACGCTCAGCAGGCCCCGTAACAAATTTATTTCAGAGACGTGCGTGCTGTTCAGCGTGAACATTGAATCTTTTCATGTCTGAAGACGTGACATACATGGGTTCATCTTAAATATCCCCTTGTAGCTGTAACTATGACCAAGAGTATAGCGAAGTCATACAAACAGGGATGACTGTATAGAAGGATGGGGAAGAGTAAATCCCATTTGTAAACAGACGATGGGCGGGCTCTCGTATCTTTCCACCCAATAATTTTACAATCTCACTGTTCACTGCTAATACATTTGTTATGCTTCACAGAAGAAGTCAGGGACATGGGAAACAGTCGTACTTCTGCAGGGAAGAAAGATATGGTAGAATCTCAAATATGAGGTAGAAGCGCAGTAGTGGAAGTTGCTTAAGAATGAAACTAATAGGAATATCAAGCAGGCTAAATAATTAGGGATGAGCTAAATACCTAAAGAAGTTGTTAAACACAGAAGTTTAGAAAACGCTTCTGCGAAGTAAAACGTAAAACTCTCTACTTGTGAGGTACAGGGTGGAGACATATATTAAATACAGAAATAAGGACAGACAGATGGCATGCACAATTAAGCTGAACTCTTCCAAAGTCTGGTAGAAAAGTTGGCGTGGAAGCTGTAGGTGATATAGATATGCTGTCAGAGTTCGCAAGCACTGAGTGGGCAAATAAATTAGCTATACTGTAAGGTGTATCTTAGGAGGTGCTGAAATTTGCGAGAGATGTAGGAAATAGAAGGACATTTGAGTAACTGACAAAAATCTGTGAAACTGGTGACACTTTCCAGAAAATCGTTATCATCAGCTTACCAAAGTAAGTATACACAAATAAATGGCAAAACTGTCAGACGATTAGTCATGCTTGCAAAATGCTGATCATAATCTTGTGTAAACATAGGTATTTAAAATGCACTGAACAGAGATCAATTCGGTTTCCGGGTGGTAAAACAATCAGAGAACCAATTCTGACACTGTGCTTGCAAATGGTGGGCACTCTGAAGGAAAATCAAAATAGGTTTGCAGCGTTTAGCGTCTCACAAGATAGAGGAATCCTCCCACAATGTAAATTGAATACGTTTTTCACATTTATTAGAATATTGACGTTAAAGCACGGATGTAGATGAAGAAATTAAAACTTCAACAAAACTCAAGCAGAAGGTCAAGAAATAAAATTTCATTTTAAAGAAGATGTAAGGTAGGGTAGCAGTTGCCCGTGACTATCACTAAACTTCAGCGTCCGAAATGCAATAAAGGAAGTGAAAGAAACAATAGGGATAAAATTAATAGTTGAAGGGGAATAAATGTGAATGCTAATGTTCGCAACAGTCATAGCCCTTTTGGCCGGATCTGAGAAAGACATAGAAGACATGGTGAGAAGAATGGGCGACATACTTATCATTGAATATATATCGGGCGAAAAGAATATAAATCGTTTTATTATTATTGTTTTAATATTTATTCTTTCTATAGGTTTTTTAATTACTAGTCCTAATTTGATTAGAATTTTGTTAGGATGAGATAGGGATAGACGCACCAGAACTAAAAGAGAGGAAGAGTAGTGTAAACAGAAACAACGCATTTCTCAGCATGAAAATTTGGAACGATAAAGTAGTGGATGAAGGAAAGAATTCACTCACGTAGGAAGCAAGATCACAGAGGGTGGCCGAAGCGTCGAAGATTTTCAATAGGTTAGCGCAAGTAGAGGAAGCATTCTTCAATAACAGAGCTCTGTATATGTCAGATATTGATGCTGAGTCAAGGGAGAAACTTCTGAAAATGAAAGCACTGGAGAGAATGGAGCACTGCAACGAATGGAAAAGAAATGTAGACCATCGGAAACACGAACGAAGAAAAACAGGAAACAACGTAAATTTGGTGCTGTCAAAGACTATTAAGAATTAAGGGAACAGATGATCTTTGAAACAATGTTGTACTAAATATGGCACATGCGGAAGGAAGTCTATGGAAGAACTGGTTAATTATTCATCTGATATGGCATCCAGGAATGGTTAACCTGGCACTGAAAGGAACATCGAGAGAGAAATGTTGGGAGCAGACCAAGACCAGAATGTGAAAAACACATAACAGAAGATGTTTGGTGTAGTAATTATGTAAAGTTAAATAACCTTCAAAGTTATAATTAAAAGAATAATCTTTTAGGCCTTAGTAAAACTTTACACCTCTAGAATTGCAGCCTAGAATCATAATTGAATATAAGACCAGAGTAGTATCAGATAGAAAAATATGAACAACTTTGATAGCCCACGACCCTACAAGTATACATGATGAATCACCTAAAATTTGCACCGCAGAGATTGTGGAATGGGAAGTGCTGTTGATGTGTTGTTTTTGCAGAATTAATTGGTAGTCAGGACCTCGTATTTCTTAAGCCAATCAACATATTGTAATAATAACAGTTTTTGACAATGCTTAAAAATTGTATTTCTTGTGCTTACACTTTTTTGAATAGAAAAATTCCTGTTCATGTTAACAAACTAAAAGTAGGATAAATTAGAATGTCAATGGTATTTGCTGTACGATTGTAGTGCGTGTCGTTTACGAGATACCGCATTCAGAAAACTCGCCACACCGACAATTGTACAACACATGTGGGAGCACATACTAAAGATCAACACAAGTGCATACACTAATTTTTTGTGTTCTGACCAGTAACGATACAATTGACCACTACAGGTTGTATTCAAAATGACACTGCTCGCTTCCATTCTGGTATGGAACGACTACTCCGCATGCGCTAGCATTTCAGCGGAGGTGTCTCAGCAAGCAGCAGTAATTCGTTGTTACATATCTTCAGGTGTAGTTGGTATGTTCTTAGACACAGTATGTTTCAGCTGTCCCCACAGAAAAAAATTTAAAGGCGCCAAATCAGTGGAACAGGCCGGCTAAGGTACATGTCCTCTTCTCCAATCAAACGACTTAGACCTGACTGTAGTCCTTCGTAACTATGGGCTGGACATCCATCATGTTGGTACCACAGGTTCCTTCTAGGCTGCAGAACAACGTCTTCTAGCTTTCGTGAAAAATGGTCTTTTAGGGGGCTTCAATATTTATGCGCGTTCATTGTTCCGTCTATGAAAAACGGCCGAAGAGCTGATAATTCCCTATCCCACAGCACACGTTTACACTGCATGGACGCTGATGTTCCACCGGACGAAGCCAACCGGGATTGTCAGCAGACTAATAGTGCTTGCCATGATTGGTAAATGTGACTTCATCACTAAACAAGATACACGTGATACATCCAGGTTTTCCTGTATTATTGCCCATGTACAGAAGTTAACACGATTCTCGTAATCGTTTCCATGAAGATCCTGATGAAGAGAGACGTGATAGTGGCGGAACCCTTGTCGATGAAAATGCGTGGGACACTTGCCTGACTCATGCCCCCTTCTCTTGCCATGGCGGTGGAGCTAACGTGCGGATCAACTGCAACAGTAGCAAGAACATTAATCTGCCCCTTCTGTCGTCACTTTCTTCCTTCTGCTACGTTGTCTAGGTCATACCCTACCACTTTCTCGTAACTAATTGAAAAGGTTGAAAAATAATTGCCGAATTGTTGACGTCTATTGCGATATCTTGAGGCAGACACCGCACAAGAACGAACTGCATTATTCCTACACTCTCCATACACCATCAGCATATTGGCCTTTTCTGCATTGGGTAAATCCTATCGTCCACTCACGACCTATTGCTTGGATTGTCACACACTAACTGACTAGCAAATCGCAGTGCACTCAAGGAACACAAATGCACACTGTAAACAAACGTAACAACATCGTATCTAACAACTACGCAGGGTGACTGGCTTAAACAAGTGTCGCTTGGAAACTTTTCAAAATTCGGTTTATCGTAAACGACTCGCACTGGAATCTACCTCTGAAATTCTTATTTACCATAATTTAGTTTATTAATGTTAATAGGCGCGGTTCCATTCAAACGTGTTTGCACAAAAAAAGTACACATCAATAACTCTTTCCATTCCAGCAATGTCTCCGGTGATTCACCCTGTATACTACAATCAAGTGAATGATGATAACTGTTGGCTATTCAATGTCTACCTATAGCCGCTTCCTTATGTTCATCAGCATCCACACTCCAGAAGTTGTAGCTATAATATGAAACGTGTACTTTCTACGTACACGGGGCTTGGTGGTCCTCCAAACGACGCTTCCCTAAATTATAGCAGAAGAAACCATGAGCATAGAAACCATGTACATAGCTCAAAGAGTTTTTCACAAATGGATTCAAGTGTCCATAATCCATAATCCATAATGTAACTCCACTTTATTACTGTCGTGGGGAACTGCTAGTTCCATATATGGTTATGACACAGTCATAACCGTTTTCGGCCATACAATGACCATCTTCAGATGCTAAAAGCGGCAACAGTGAACACAGGTTCATGCGTTGTCAAACTGCCAACTGCTTGACAACGCATGAATCTGTGTTCACTGTATACCGCCTTTAGCATCTGAAGATGGTCATAGTATGGCCGAAACCGGTTATGACTGTGTCATAAACATGTGATTGTGTCTATAAATAAACAAAAAGTTTTTACAAGAGAATCAATCACGCACTCCATAGACAAAATGTAGTTTTTTTCCATATAATGGTCACTAACAGCTGTAATTCGTTTGGTGCGGTCCCTTCAGTAAAAGCTGGCCAATATGTATGGGAAATGACACTATGATCCACTGGATCATTCTGTCAAGTAATTACTTAAGAACTAATAGTTCTTTAGACATGTTACAAACTCCTGAGTTTTAGCAGGTGACGCGCCAAGTCGCCGTTTACCCATACTGCTCCACGCTGCGAAAAAGAAAATTTCACAATTAATTCTTCTTTTAAATACCATGGTTTATCACTCTCGTTTGTAATACACAATGTTCTTAGCTACACGATGGTTTCTTGAGGAAAATTCTCGTCCTTTAACATGAATTTATGCCCATGGTTCATTCGCTTCATCGTCGAACCAGTACATACTCCACTCCGGGATCTCCCTTTGATACGCAGACGGCTGGTCCCGGCGGAGATTCGAGTCCTCCCTCGGGTATGGGTGTGTGTGTGTTCATCCTTAGGATAATTTAAGTTACGTAGTGTGTAAGCTTAGGGACTGATGACCTTAGCAGTTCAGTCCCATAACATTTCACACACATTTGAACATTTTTTGATACGCAGGGTAGCAGCTGTGTCTTTGTAGCTAGCCATGGAAGCCATCATTTATATCAGCGATACCATAAATCAAGAAATTTTCACAGCATAGAAGATTACAGTTAATAATTACGTAATCTGGACCAACGATAAGGTGTTTCATTCCGGATCCATTGGACAGTATCACAGCAAAATCAGATATTCAGTCAACAAACGAGCGTCGCGTTGGGAGAAGTAGGGTGAATTAAATATGAAGGTATGAAGAATAAAGATGTAGAATGTTAATAACATTTTTGCTTATTTAGGGCCCATTCTCTTCAGTCAGCCTGTTAAGTAAGCAATTTTTACGATTTTTTTAAAAAAAACATACGAGACAATTATCGTAAATCTCTTCCAACAATATTTATTTATTCCTAGACCTCATTTTCTGATTTTTTTTAAAAATATTCGATCATCACAGAGCCCCTGACCCGAGAGTTAAAGTTAATCTCTCCAAAATGAGGTATATCTATGACAAAAGCCCTGCACTCTGGAAATCTTATCTGAAATAAAAAACTAGCAACTGTCTCAATCTGCAGGATATTGTACACAAGATAATAAACCCAGTTCATGAAATCTGAAAAATTTATATAAATCTCTGACGTTTGAAATAAATATATAATTTTATCGTATGTTTTCGGTCATGTTTTCTCAGTGACTAATGAATAAATCAAAATAAAAAAAATAGCCAATTACTATTTGTAGATATGCCCGAGCACTAACGCAGCCGAATTTCAGGAAGGTATGTTTATTGTTGATCCCACATTCTACTCCATCAGCTTGAACAGCAGTATATCTATGCTATACATAATTTTTTTTAAAATTTCCGATAAGATTTCTAGATTGCAGAGCTTCTGGGATGGACATGCCTCATTTTGGGCAGAGCAACTTTAGCTCCTCGGATGGGTGGAGGGCTTAAAC